>NC_069500.1:1392156129-1392363629 GCF_027579735.1 Bombina bombina
TAAAAAAGACTGACATCTTTGAGTACTTGTAACCTATAAGAAGAAGAATTTCAACAGTTACTCATGCCATCTTATAAAGGCAGTGACAGTTTAATCGTTAAAGATCTAGCTTATGAGTGAAGTGCAATTTAGCACTTATTATGAGTGGAGCGTTAAAAAATATCGCAACTGAGTTAACCAATTCTCTTTTAGAATTCTATGGAGAGTGAGATCTGCAAAAAAACACTGATACTCGCACACTAACCCAATCATATTTATTCAAGTAAGCTAAACTAGACATAAATTATTAATATTTCACGTTCTAATATTCTACACATTGGACAAAAAGTCAAACTTTGAATATTGCATTAACGTATTTCCCCTAGACTTCTATAGAGAGTGAAAAGTGAAAAAAACACTCTTACTTGTGTGCAAACCCTATCACGTTTATTCTAGTGCACTAAGCCCAAAATAAATTATTTATATCTCACATTTCAATGTTCTTCACATAGAAGAATATGTTCCATTTAAAATATATACACACATATATATATATATATATATATATATATATATATATATATATATATATATATATATATCAATGTATTACATGGAGACAGAATTTTCACCATAATCTAAAAAGATTATACAGTATATGCAATAGACTTGTTTATGTCTTTAAATAATCTTCGAAGAGGTAATGGTGCAGATGCTTTAAAAAGGCATTTTTTATAGAACAATTTAAAGAGAGATTTACAAAAAGATGGGAGCTAGTCCTCTTTTCATATAGAAAGGGAATACAACACTCTTTTATTTGTTATATAGCATATTTATTTGTTCATCCAATTTTTACCTCATAAGACCTCACCAAATTCATTGTGAAAATAGTAAAAAAAAAAAAAACTACTACATATACATTGCTGAAATTTAAAACCTAGTAGATACATATAGCTGAAATACAGACAAAGTACCTGGGGGTCGATCCAGTATAGATCGTAGTTTGCGGCGCAAGCGAGGGAACCCGCGTCGCCCGCAGTTTCAGCTCGCAACTCTAGCTATCCAATATTCAGCTCCGTCAGATGCTAAACTGGTGTAAGTAGGAAAAACCGGCGAGCAGGCAAAATGTGCGCAAATACACATTTTAGTCGTCGCAAGTACTTGCGCCTCTATTTTGTTCACGTAAACTCTCAATAAAGTGTAGTTTTATGCAAATTAGCCTACGACTCATAAAAAATAACGGCAGTTCTAAGAGATGCGCCACGTAATGACGAGATTCAAAATTCATACTTAAACCCCTGATCAGCCGCCATTTTCTTTAGTGTGTTTGGTTGGTTCTTGGAGCTACAGCACACTACAGTGAGTAGGAGAAAGTCATTAGAGTAGAGAGAGAGGCGCATTGCATAATATTTAGTTAGGTCGGATTTGGAGGATTTGATAAGCTTGTACATTTACTGTCACTTTTTTACATATTGCACACATTTTGCATACACACATATACAAAATACACAACACTTTTTTTTGATAACACCTTACACATTTTATTTATCTTTTACAGTTTGAAAGGCTGAGTGTCTGGTTGTGATTGTGTGTGATTGAAGTGGGAGTGAGTGTGAGTGTGTGAGTGTGTGTAGTGTGAGGATGTCAGGGAGAGCTAGGGCTGGGGGGAGGAGGAAAGGGGAGTTGCAGGGAGAGAATTATGGACAGGAGGAGCAGCAGGGTCCCCGTCAGGGAGTGAGCGGAGTGGGGAGAGGGAGAGCCAGAAGGGAGGATGGGAGTGGGGTTGCCCCAAGGCCAGGCACACTTAGAAGAGGGATAGAGGGTGCACATGGGGATAGAAGGGGGGAGGAGGGAGAGGATAGGGAGGAACCCACACCAGGGACATCCCAGGGAGGGAGCCAGGCGGCCCAGGACGAGGAGCGTATGAGGTGTCCTAACTTCAGTTTTGCAGAAAACCTCGCTCTAGTCCAGGCTGTCCTGGAGAACCATACTGCCCTCTTTGGACAAGAGAAGGGCAAAAGAGTTGCCCGTAGGCGTAAAGATGCTTGGCAGAAGGTGGTGGAGGCCGTCAATGGTGCGTCCCAACAGAGGAGGAATGTGGATGGCCTAAAGAAGAGGTGGAATGCTTGTAAGAGGAGAGTCAAGGAGAAGATGGGCCAGGAAGCAATGTCCCAGAGGGCAACAGGAGGTGGGCCTCACTATGAGGCGGAATACAACGAGTGGCAGGAGCTGATTCGTAGGTCCCTGAGCGTCACAGCAGTCCGTGGACTTCCAGGGGCTCGTGACTCAGGGGCTGCAACATCAGCACAGCATGCTGGTGAGTAACATCCCACACACCAGTATTATATGTATTTTAGTTATAACATCCTATATTGTCACACATTCATGTACACAATGAGGAGCATGGTATTTTGCCTACTAACAACAAAATATACAATGAGATTTAACATTAAAGGGACATGAAACCCAAATAATTTTATTTCATTATTCAGATAGAGAATACAGTTTTCAACAACATCCCAATATACTTCTATTATCAATTTTTCATCATTATTTTCATAATCTTAGTTTATTAAATATCAATGCACATGGGTGAGGCAATCACACGAGGCATTGATGTTCAGCCACCAATCATCAGCTTATGAGCCTATCTAGAAATGCTTTTCAGCTAAGAATATCAAGAGAATGAAGCAAATTAGCTAATGGAAGTAAATTACAAAGTTGTTTAAAATTGCATGCTTGGCTAGCTGAATCATGAAAGAATAAAAATGGGTTGCATGTCCATTTAATGCTACTTAACACATTGAGATTCATGATATGAGGTAGAATAGTGAAATACTAACATGTCTCAGAGTAACACAGGCCACAAGCCACATGTAGAGTTTTCAGTAAATGGACACTATAGTCATCACAACCATAGTGTCACTTAAAGAACACATTTTCTTCATCACTGACATGTACGCAGAACTATTGTATGAAGCACATACATGTATACTTTGCATATTAAAACCCATCATATCACAAATCTCAATGTGCACATGCATGTTATAGAGTTTGACATGAGAATGTGGATAGGCCCTAGCATGTACATTGTATGCCCACATGGATATATATCTGACTGTACTAATCCCTCTCATCATTTGACTCCTCCACAGAACCTCCAGTCACCAGGGTGCCAACGCCCATGCATCCCCCTCCAACACCGGATCAAAGTATTTCTCCACCTCGACCACCGGTCCAGAGAGTCCAGCAGGAGTATGCCAGGCATGACATGGGTTGGACTGCCTCAATTGAGAATCCCAATGTTATGCCGCCTGCATTACAGGAGGATACCTGGCAGGAGCCATGGCCGCAGGAATATTCCTTTGGATTGGAGGGGGAGCCAAGCCAGCCCCGAAGGGTAGATGTCTTTACCCCCCCACAAGAATATCATGCCACTCAGGGATTCTACCAGCAGGCTGAGTGGATGCACACCAGCAGCCAATGGGACTATCAGTCCATCCGGACATCTGCACTATCGGCAGCAGTTGGAAGAGTTCCACCAACTGAAATTCATCGCCCTGCACCCCCAGCTGAGATTCCGGGGCCTGCACCCCCAGCTGAGATTCCAGTGCCTGCACCCCCAGCTGAGATTCCGGTGCCTGCACCCCCAGCTGAGATTCCGGTGCCTGCACACCCAGCTGAGATTCCGGGGCCTGCACCCCCAGCTGAGGATCGAGAAATGGAACCAGTGCCTATAGTCCCTGCTGGGGAAGAGCCCATGGATCCACTGACTTTCGCCATGGGTGAAGAATACATTTCCCTACAGAGGAGGCAAACATTGACCTGTGAGAGTCTAACGTCAACCTGCGAGAGAATGCAGAGGGACCAACGCAGGTTCCATAGGAGCCAACAGCGATTACAACAGTGTTCCATTGAGCTGCAAAGGGACATGGCAGCATCTGTAACTGCTATGGTACAGAACCAATCACAAATGCTGAGAGTCATTTCCGACATGCAAATCCAGAGTGACCACAGATGGAGGGAACAGAACCAACTGTTGGGTGTGTTGGTGGAGCATTTCACCCACCAGCAGGACATCGCCTCAAGCATCTCATCTGTGACCAGCACTCCTACTGGATCCACACAACCCAGGAGAGGCAGGAGACCCACTCCAGGCCCCTCAGCCCCCTCATCTAAGAGGCCTAAAAGAAAATAAATCTTGTTCTATTTCATCCTAAATCTTGTCCTCTGTTATTTACCATATAATTGTCATCCACATCCATGTGAGGTGTGTTTAGTACAGTAATATTGTTAAAACATATAATAATACCTGTGTTGAAATGGGCCAAAAAGGTATTATTATCATGTTTCTGACATATTCCTGTTCGATAAACCACATCACATAGTTGTGTATGAACGGTACATATAGTAATATTCACTTCTAAGATGTAAATCAAGGTTTCTCACATCCAATATAAATTGACACGTTGGTATAAATAAATAATAATGTATTTAAAGAAGATGTGAACATAAGCTATAAATATCCATTATCCTCATTCTTAATGATAGTGAAATAAACATGAATGAAAAAAATGAGAAATATACAGTAATTAGGATTGTTAAAGGGACATGAAAGCAAAATGTTTTCTTTCATAATTTGTAAAGAGCAGACAATTATAAACAACTTTATAATTTGCTTCTATTATTTATGTTGCTTCATTCTATTGATATTATTTGCTGAAAAGCATATCTAGATATGCTTGGTAGCTGCTGATTAGTAGCTGGATATAGATGCCTCCTGTGATTGTTTTACTGTGTGCATTGCTATGTCTTCATTAAAGTATATCTAAAGAATAAATGAAAATAGGTAATCAAAGTAAATTGGAAGGTTTTTTAAAATTATATTCTCTATCCTTAATCATGAAAGAATATGTTTGGGTATAGTGTCCCTTTAAGGGAAGGGGGTTGGGATGTAGTAGTTTCACTTACATGCAGTGGAAATCCGAGGTTTGTAATTCTGCAAGACATGATATATACACATGCAATGGTTGGTGAGGTACTGTCAAACATCATACTACATGTGAATGTTACGGTTTACTGTACTTATGAATAAGTAACTTACAGGTGAAGTATTCCCGGATGACATAATCCCTCACTTCATTCCCCCTCAGTGTCCCCCTGTCCACATCCTCAGGTACAGGAACCAGCTGCTGCTGCTGCTCTGGGTCAATGTCCCCCAACAAACGTGTGTCCACAGCAATGTTGTGTAGAATACAGCAAGCATTGACAATGGAACACACTTTGTTGGGGTTATACTGTAGTGCTCCGCCTGTAACATCCAGACACCTGAACCTGGTTTTTAATAGGCCAAAGCTCCTTTCAATGACATTCCTTGTTCTTATGTGTGCCTCCTGGTACCTGAGTTGTGGCTCTGTAATGGGGTGCACCAAGGGGGTTAATAGCCATGGTCTGCAGCCGTACCCTGCGTCACCTGTCATGTAACATATGTATTTGGATTACTAAAGGTACATCATGTGCTTTAAAGGGACACAACATGAATTTCATATAAAAGATAGATTTAATAAAAACATTACATTTGTGCATTATAAGCAATCTACTTTTATGCCAGTATTAGTCTAGACCAAAAATCTATTTTAAAGGACCAGTCAACACAGTAGATTTTCATTATCAAAAAATGCAAGATAACAAGACAATGCAATAGCACTTAGTATAATATCAAAGTTATTTTTTATGACAATTTAAAGTGTTATGTATTTTGAAACTCCCCCTGTACCATGTGACATCCATCAGCCATTCACAAATGCATACACACTTATTCTTGCACATGCTCAGTAGGAGCTGGTGACTCAAAAATATAAAAGATACAAATACTGTGCACATTTTTTTAATGGAAGTAATTTGGAGAGTTTATTAAAATTAAAAGTCCTATCTGAATAATGAAAGTGCAATTTATACTAGACTGTCCATTTAATAAGAACCTGCAATTGTTTTCAGCTTTATAATTTACTTAGATTAGATCATTTTATCCATTCTATAGATAACTTTTGCTGACAAGCATACAGGGAGTGCAGAATTATTAGGCAAGTTGTATTTTTGAGGATTAATTTTATTATTGAACAACAATAATGTTCTCAATGAACCCAAAAAACTCATTAATATTAAAGCTGAATAGTTTTGGAAGTAGTTTTTAGTTTGTTTTTAGTTATAGCTATTTTAGGGGGATATCTGTGTGTGCAGGTGACTATTACTGTGCATAATTATTAGGCAACTTAACAAAAAACAAATATATACCCATTTCAATTATTTATTTTTACCAGTGAAACCAATATAACATCTCAACATTCACAAATATACATTTCTGACATTCAAAAACAAAACAAAAACAAATCAGTGACCAATATAGCCACCTTTCTTTGCAAGGACACTCAAAAGCCTGCCATCCATGGATTCTGTCAGTGTTTTGATCTGTTCACCATCAACATTGCGTGCAGCAGCAACCACATCCTCCCAGACACTGTTCAGAGAGGTGTACTGTTTTCCCTCCTTGTAAATCTCACATTTGATGATGAACCACAGGTTCTCAATGGGGTTCAGATCAGGTGAACAAGGAGGCCATGTCATTAGATTTTCTTCTTTTATACCCTTTCTTGCCAGCCATGCTGTGGAGTACTTGGACGCGTGTGATGGAGCATTGTCCTGCATGAAAATCATGTTTTTCTTGAAGGATGCAGACTTCTTCCTGTATCACTGCTTGAAGAAGGTGTCTTCCAGAAACTGGCAGTTGGACTGGGAGTTGAGCTTGACTCCATCCTCAACCCGAAAAGGCCCCACAAGCTCATCTTTGATGATACCAGCCCAAACCAGTACTCCACCTCCACCTTGCTGGCATCTGAGTCGGACTGGAGCTCTCTGCCCTTTACCAATCCAGCCACGGGCCCACCCATCTGGCCCATCAAGACTCACTCTCATTTCATCAGTCCATAAAACCTTAGAAAAATCAGTCTTGAAATATTTCTTGGCCCAGTCTTGACGTTTCAGCTTTTGTGTCTTGTTCAGTGATGGTCGTCTTTCAGCCTTTCTTACCTTGGCCATGTCTCTGAGTATTGCACACCTTGTGCTTTTGGGCACTCCAGTGATGTTGCAGCTCTGAAATATGGCCAAACTGGTGGCAAGTGACATCTTGGCAGCTGCACGCTTAACTTTTCTCAGTTCATGGGCAGTTATTTTGCGCATTGGTTTTTCCACACGCTTCTTGCGACCCTGTTGACTATTTTGAATGAAACGCTTGATTGTTCGATGATCACGCTTCAGAAGCTTTTCAATTTTAAGAGTGCTGCATCCCTCTGCAAGATATCTCACTATTTTTGACTTTTCTGAGCCTGTCAAGTCCTTCTTTTGACCCATTTTGCCAAAGAAAAGGAAGTTGCCTAATAATAATGCACACCTGATATAGGGTGTTGATGTCATTAGACCACACCCCTTCTCATTACAGAGATGCACATCACCTAATATGCTTAATTGGTAGTAGGCTTTCGAGCCTATACAGCTTGGAGTAAGACAACATGCATAAAGAGGATGATGTGGTCAAAATACTCATTTGCCTAATAATTCTGCACTCCCTGTATTAGATATGCTCAATAGCCGCTGATTGGTGGCTGCACATAGAAGCCTCATATGATTGGCTCATCTATGTGCATTGCTATTTTTGTAAAAAAAGATATCTAAAGAATAAATAAAATGAGATAATAGAAGTGAATTGTAATGCTGTTTAACATTGTATTCTCTATCTGAAACATGAAATTAAAATTTGTGTTTAGTGTCCCTTTAGTAGAAATATACAGACAGAATGAAGGTACTCACCAATCAGCCATCCTCCAGAGAGTGTTCCATTTTCATATTGAATAAGGAGGTCTGGCGCAGGATGTAGGAATCATGTGCACTCCCCGGGAAGCCTGCATACACATGTAAGAATTTCAGATTGGTATCGCAGACCATCTGGCAATTCAATGAGTGAAACCCTTTCCTGTTAATATAGAGGATTGTCTCCTCATGTGGGGCCACGATACGCACATGTGTGCAATCAATTGCCCCCATGACATTGGGAATACCCCCCAGTCGATAGAAGCCTTGTTTAAGACGGTTCCATTCCTGGGGGGTACGGGGGAAATGAATGTATCGTTGTGTCTGGTTATCTAGAGCAGTCAGAACCTCCCCTAGAATCCTGGAGAAGGTAGACTGCGCTAGGCCAGACACAAGCCCCTCTGTTGACTGGTATGAGCCGGTTGCCAGGAAGTGTACAACACACAACAGCTTCTGCATACCAGTCAGAGCTTGGTTCCTATTCGCTTGAGGGTCAATATCATCCTTCAAGACCTCATATAGGTTAATGAGGCTTGCAGAAGTCAAGCGATACTTTTCCATGACCTCCACTTCTGTCATCCCAAACAGGGTGACCCTAACCCTGTGTACCCTTGGTGCTCTTCCCCTCTGCTGATACCTTCGTCTTATAGGCCCGGCTGGCCTATGGCCAGCTGCAGCAACAGCAGCATGGGGAGCACCAGGAACAGGGACAACAGCAGGAGGAGCAGGGAGGGCAGCAGCAGCAGCTGGAGCAGGGACAGCTACAGCACCATGACCAGGGACCTCAGCAGCAGGGATACCATCCAAAACAGGGGCTTGTAGGGGTTCCAGCACCCCTTGTGCCCAACGACACTGTCTCACTCTAAATGCAATATACTGCAAGGGAAACATGGTGGCTAATGAGGGTGTGCATTTGCAGGTGTTTTAAGGCTGCAGGTGAGAGGTTGTGCTGTTTGTGATTGGTTTGACACACTTGCAGGGGCAGGAATAATAAATGCTTTTAAGAGGTTAACTATTTGTGATCAATCTGCTGCTATGTATATTGTTAAGCATCCATTTGTAAGGCCTTCAGAGAGTTACGTTGGTTTCTAAGTCAGTGCAAGGGTTCCTGCACCTTCAATTTGTGGCGAGCTAAAAATGGAGTAGATTTTGTGAAATCTGCGCGCGTAAGTCCTTACGCCGTATATTGGATAGCAAATTGCGCGTGTTTTGTATGTCAGTCTATGGGCCAAAAAACTACGGGCGACGCCAGAAAATCTACGCGCGTAACTTCTAACTTACTCCGTATATAGGATACCAAACCCGCGCAAATATTGGCGTTGCCAACTTTTGCGGGCGATGATTTTTATCGGATCGACCCCCTGGACTCTAGTATAAGTATTAAGCTAGAAAACCTTCATGTTACATAAAACAATCATATAAAATGAAATTACATAAACCCTTGCTCAATATTTCTATTTGGTAAATTGAGCCAATCAAATAAGTTCATATGTAAACAAATTGATTTGAGCCCAGTTAGAGAGTTCTCTCTTTTAGTGGTGGTTTCTACTGTTTCTATTCCAGAGTGATTTTCACAAATTGCTCACAGGCAAACAGCCATTGAAAAACTTGCCCCACGGATGAAAGAGATACCGGTAAATGACCGCGGTACTCAAAAACCGCACTTAAAGGGACACTGAACCCTAATTTTTTTCTTTTGTGATTCAGATATAGCATGCAATTTTAAGAAACTTCCTAATTTACTCCTATTATCAAATTTTCTTCATTCTCTTGGCATCTTTATTTGAAATGCAAGAATGTAAGTTTAGATGCCGGCCCATTTTTGGTGAACACACTGTGTTGTTCTTGCTGATTGGTGGATAAATTCACCCACCAATAAACAAGTGCTTTCCATGGTTCTGAACCAAAAAATAGCTTAGATGCCTTCTTTGTCAAATAAAGAAAGCTAGAGAATGAAGAAAAATTGATAATAGGAGTAAATTAGAAGGTTGCTTAAAATTGCATGCTCTATCTGAATCACGAAAGAAAAACTTTGGGTTAAGTGTCCCTTTTAAGGTCTATCCAGAAACATGCACCCCTTGGTTACTATAACAGTATGCAAGAGTACCTTTCCTTAAGATGTTAGTCCATTGAAGGGTTGGGTCACACAGCTTAGCCAGATGCCTCCAAAGCCTCTCGTTACTGAGAGCTTGTTTCTCTAAAGAGTATGATGAATTCAGCTTCATATTTAAACCCTACTTGCCCTTCCTACTTAATTGATTCCTAATTACTTAAAGGGACATTCTCTAGGTGTTTATTCCTAGCCTGCAAAACCTATCCCTTTGTATTATATATTACATTGTCTATATCATATATTACATTGTCTACATACTTATACTATAAATGTTAAACTACAATTACCTTATCAGTTCCATAATAACAGCAGTTTACCAACTAAAATGAAAGGGATATATATTCCTCTAGATTATATATATTCACATACCCCTATTTTGGATTTCAGACATAAGGCATACACATGCTCAGATCCGGTGAACTATTTTTATTATTTCTAAGTGTATTTTTCTCATTTATTCCCCCATTTTTTGAGAGACAATTTCCAAGCTCTCACTTCTGAGCCAAATTGATACAGGGAATTTCTTGTAACAAAATAATATACGTTAAGATTGTTCCATATAGGCCTCTAATTCTGAGTAAGGAGAGAAAGAAAAGTATTTACAAGAAACAGGCATAATCACATTTTCATTTAGGCTTACTGGATATTTCATTTTCAAGTTATATATCCATCTAGCCTCCTTTTGCAGAAGATACTTATCAATGTCCCACCTCTATTATGAAGGTCACCTTTATTTATGCCCATAAATTTCAGGGACACAGGGTCATTATTATGATATTTTGCAAAATGTCTAGCAACATTGGTGTCTCTATTAAAAATAATGTCATCCCTGTGTTCCTGAATTCTATCTTTCAGAATCCTCTTAGATTTTCCTACATAGAAATACAGACAGACACAGTGTAGCAGGTATACCCCCCCCCCCTATTGAATCATAATTAAAAAGTAATCTTACTGTGTATTCTCTATCACCACAGCCCTTGAATGTCTGGCCTTTTTCCATAAAGGGGCAGTATACACATTTGCCACAGGGGAAGTTGCCTTTAAGTTCCCTGTTCATCCTCAACCAATCTGCCATTGAGGGGTTTCTTTCATATCTACTACTAACCAACTTGTCTCTAAGACTGGGGGCCTTTTCTTGCTGTTAGGAGTTAGGAGATAATTGCCTACTGTTTCCTTAATCTTCTCATCTAGGTGCAAAATGCCAATTCTTTATAAGTACTTTCCTTATGTTTTCCCATTGATCACTAAATGTAGTAATAAACCTTATTTTGTTAGATTCATCCTTGATCTTATCAGTATGCCGCAAGACATCTCTTTCTTTTTCTTGCTCTTGTATATGCCCTATCAATGCAATTATTCCAATATTCTTTTTTTTAACCTATTTTTCATTTGTACAGCATGTTCCTCAAATTTAGTGAGGGAAGAACAATTTCTTCACAACCCGAGGAACTGGCCAACCGGCTATATTTAACAGAGACACCAATGTCGCTAGATATTATGCAAAATATCATAATAATGACCCTGTGTCCCTGAAATTTATGGGCATAGATAAAGGTGACCCTCATAATAGAGGTGGGACATTGATAAGTATCTTCTGCAAAAGGAGGCTAGATGGATATATAACTTGAAAACGAAATATCCAGTAAGCCTAAATGAAAAAGGGATTATGCCTGTTTTTTGTAAATACGTTTCTTACTCTCTTCTTACTCAGAATTAGAGGCCTATATGGAAAAATCTTAACATGTATATTATTTTGTTACAAGAAATTCCCTGTATCAATTTGGCTCAGAAGTGATAGCTTGGAAATTGTCTCTTAAAAAAAATGGGGGAATAAATGAGAAAAATACACTTAGAAATAATAAAAATAGGACACCAGATCTGAGAATGTGTATGCCTTGATGTCTGAAATCCAAAATAGGGGTATGTGAATATATATAATCTAGAGGAATATATATCCCTTTAATTTTAGTTGGTAAACTGCTGCTATTATGGAACTAATAAGATAATTGGGGTTTAACATTTATTGCATAAGTATGTAGACAATGTAATATATGATGTAGACAATGTAATATATGATACAAAGGAATAGGTTTTGCAGGCTAGGAATAAATGCATAGAGAATGTACCTTTAAGTTAATAGGAATCAATTAAGTAGGAAGGGCTTGTAAGGTTTAAATATGAAAGTTGAGCAACTGAGTTTAGAGCCCTGACAAAGCCCCAGCATGAGTAGCACTAAGGGGTGAAACGCATATGTCGTTGGCTATACACTTTCTTTGATTCCTAAATGGATAATATGGATAATATACTGAAAGTACTTTCAAACTGGAGCCTTGCTCTGTTATACGGCTTAGGAGAAGTCTTGGGTGTATGCAAAAAAACACCCTGCTGATCAAACCAAAGGAGACACAGTGTATCTCCTCACTTTACAGTGAAAACACAGGAACCTTTCCACTTGTCATTTTTGTTGCAGTATCCTACGTCAATATCCTTTGTCAGAGGAGGCGGGACCATGGCCAGCTAAATTCATCATACTCGTTGAGGAAATGAGCTCTCGGGAATGAGAGGCCTTAGAGGCGTCTGGCTAAGCTGTGTGACCAAGGGGAAATGTTTCCGGATAGACCTTAAGTGCGTTTTTTGAATACCGATGTAATTTACCGGTATCTCTTTCATCCTTGTGGCAAGTTTTTCAATTGCTGTTTGCCTGTGAGCAATTTGTGAAATTACTCTGGAACAGAAACAGTGTAAACCACCACTAAAAGAGAGAACTCTCTAACTGGGCTCACATCAATTTCTTTACATATGAACTTAGTTGTCTCAATTTACCAAATAGAAGTCTCGAGCAGGTGTTTATGTAATTTAATTTTAAATGATTGTTTTATGTAACATGAAGGTTTTCTAGCTTAATACTTATACTAGGCTCTAGGTACTTTGCCTGTATTTCAGCTAGATATATATTATATATATATCTAATAGGCTTTAAATTTAAGCAATTTATATCTAGTAGGTTGTTTTTTTTTACTATTTTCACAATGAATTTGGTGAGGTTATATATATTGGCACCCCTGCATTTCTGTCAGATAATGCATCACTTTGCCCAGAAAAATTGTTGCAATTACAAATATTTAGGCATTCTCATGTTTATTTATTTTGTTTGTTTTAGTATGACACAAAAAAGTGGAGAAAAAACACATTCCACGCAAAACTCCAAAAATGGACTGGACAAAATTATTGGCACCCTCAATTTAATACTTTGTAGCACACCCCTTGGAAATAATAACTGAAATCAATTGCTTCCTGTAACCATTAATGAGTTTCTTACACCTCTCTACTGGAATTTTTGGACCACTCTTCTTTTGCCAACTGCTCCAGGTCTCTTAGACAAAAGGTTCCTTTTTCCTATCTGCTGTTTTTAGATCTCTCCACAGGTGCTCTATGGAATTTAGATCTGGACTCATTGCTGACCAGTTCAGTATTCTCCAGTGCTTTGCCTTAACCTATTTCAGGTTGCTTTTTGACGTGTGCTTTGGGTCATTATCCTGCTATAAGACCCATGACCTCTGAAGGAGACCCAACTTACTGACATTGGGCCCTACATTGCACCACAGAATTCTTTGGTAGTCTTCAGATTTCATAATGTCATGCACACAGTCAAGACATCCAGTGCCTGAAGCAGCAAAGCAACCCTAAAACATTAGTGAACCTCCACCATGTGTGACTGTAGAGACTGTATTCCAATTACTTTTTCTGAAAACAGTAGAATGATGGGCTTTACCAAAAAAAATTAATTTCGTTTCGTCTGTCCACAGCAAAATCTCCTAAAAGGAGTTTGGCTTCTTCAGGTTTGGCAAACTTCAATCTGGCTTTTTTATGTTTCTGTGTAAGCAATGGGGTCTTCCTGGGTTTCCTACCATAGTGACCCTTTTCATTAAGATGCCGACATATAGTGTGAGCTGACACATTTGTACCCTGTGCCTAAAGGTCAGCTTTAATTTTTGTCTGGAAGTTGATCAAGGTTCTTTATCCACCATTCGAACAATGCTTCATTGCAATCTTTGATCAATTTTTCTCTTTTGTCCACATCCAGAGAGATTAGCTACAGTGCCATGGACTGTAAACTTCTTGACAATGTTGCGCACAGTAGACACAGAAACATTAAGATCTCTGGAGATGGACTTGCAACATTGATATTGTTCATGCTTTTCCACAATTTTTGTTTTCAAATCCTCAGGGAATTCTTTGCTGGTCTTTCTCTTCTCCATGCTCAGTGTGGCACACAGAGACACACAACAGAAAGGTTGAGTACATTTTTCACCATTTAAACTGGTTGCCATTGTGATTTCTATATTGTTAGCAACTGTTAATTGATACAGGTGAGTTTAATTACAAATTACAGGAGCATCACAAACTTGGAATGCAATTATTTCTTACAATTTTAGAAGGTGTCAATAATTTTCTCCAGTCCATTTTTGGAGTTTTGCGTGTAATGCGTCAAATTTGGCTTTTTTTTCTCCACTTTTTTTGTATCATACCAATACAAACAAAAGAAATAAACATGAGAATGCCTAAACATTTGTAATTGCAACAATTTTCTCGACAGAAATGGAGGGGTGCCAATATTTTTGGCCATGACTGTATATGTATACATTAAAGGGCAGATATAAAATGTATATTATGCTTATAAAAAAGCACCAAGTAAAATGTTTAAACAAATTATTATTATTATTATTATTTTAATTGTTATTATGATTATTATTAGTATTATTTTGCTTTAAAAAGGTTAAGTTAAAGCTGTTTGTTTTAATTTTGAAAATAAGTATTGTTGGGCAACAGATCTCCCACTTTTTTATTGGTGGATAGGATAGTGACACACCTCACAAGCATAAAAACAAACTATGTTATTTTTTTCTCTGTATATTAATATCTATTTTACAAAAAAACTAAACAAAACAGAAACTGTAATTGATTTTAAAATGTTGTCTTTAATATGCTTAAAGGGACACTGTACCCAAAAATTTTCTTTCGTGATTCAGATTGAGCATGAAATTTTAAGCAACTTTCTAATATACTCCTATTATCAAATTTTCTTCATTCTCTTGGTATCTTTATTTGAAATGCAAGAATGTAAGTTTAGATGCCGGCCCATTTTTGGTGAACAACCTGGGTTGTCCATGCTGATTGGTGGATACATTCATCCACCAATAAAAAAGTGCTGTCCAGAGTACTGAAACCAAAAAAAAGCTTAGATGCCTTCTTTTTCAAATAATGATAGCAAGAGAATGAAGAAAAATTGATAATAGGAGTAAATTAGAAAGTTGCTTAAAATTGCATGCTCTTTCTGAATTACAAAAGAAAAAATTTGGGTACAGTGTCCCTTTAAGAGAAAAAAATATTTTTGGGTCTCTTTAAACATTACAATAAATGCTAAGAGATCTTTCAGATTGTCTTCCTTTTTAAAGATAAATCTTAAATTATGTTAAAAGTAATAATTTGTGTTCTTACTTTTGTAGTTTAATTAGTTATTTAATTCTGATATATTCTTCAGTTCCCAAAATATTTATCTGTTTTCCAAAACCAATTTATCACCATCTGCTTGTGCCACAGTAACCTTTTTTTATGAAAAAGTCCAAGGGAAATATTAAAAACCTTTGCCAATCTGGATAACATCTGGTTTCCCTTGGAAGAGAGTAGTAAAATATGAAACTAGTTCTATCCTGGACAAAATGTTAAGCTTTAATCTTAACCCGCAGAGGCACAGTATCATAAACAAATCTACTAAATACTAGTTGAAAATAATCAAATAAATATGAACACAGTTAGCAAATAAAATATACCTCTTAAATGCCAAACAGCCAATAAACATTTAAAATGTTTCATTTTAATGTCAACTTTTAAATGATAAAACAAATGTCACAAAAAAATGTGTTCTACTATATTGAACACAGATTATACAAATTAGTAGTAAAATAGCCTGAATAGGAATACATATATTTGAGTTAATTAAAGCCCATAGGGATAATGTTCACTTTGACGCAATAGTTTTTTTACGTTAAATTATGGGTAATAAAAAGTATAAGGTGGTGCAGGATGACAAAAATTATCTATTCAATTTGAATTACTATTTTTAGTGGAAATCATGCACATTTTGTAAATATTGGTGGTTTAAAAAGTTAGTCAATACTTACTGAGGAACAATTGGTCCACTAGGTGACTTTTTGGAATTTCTGGGCTGTATAAGGGAGCCTATATCACCTCCTATCATACAAAAATGGAAAAGGTAACCCCCAAATGACTAGGAGACTTTTGGGTTATCACCATGACAACAGTCTTGTGACAGAATGGTATGCATAAAAGACAAACTAATGATAGTTTGTTTAGCAGCATTTTTGCCCCTTACCCCATTTATATGCTCAAATACATATAAAAATAAGTGAATGCAACATTCGGGTACATTTTGTGAAAATCCATATAAGATGACTTTTTTTGGGTGCAATTATGTATTGATTTGTTTTTTCCTTAATATTAATTGGAGCATCTAGCTAGAACTTGCATTCATTGTCAAAAAGAGCTAAATCACCAATCTGAAAACTGAAATATTGTATATTACTGTACAAAAGATAAGATGGTACAAAGAATCATAAAATATCTTTTAATTTCTAATTATTTTTTATCACAAGAATAAAATCCTACATTTTGCAGTTGAGAAGCTGAACAGATGTTAATTTGAGAACCATTTAAAAAAAAATGTAATCCTTATAGAGGTCCGGGTTTGCTGAGTATTGTCTAGTGATGTTCTCAATATATCCATTCATCATGCAACACTCCCATCACCTACAAAGCTCCCTATCTGCTTATTACCCTGGTTTACCGTCATCAACCTCCCTATTCTGGATAGTCTCTAACAATTAAAGCAGTCAACTCCAAAATTTGTATTCATTAAAAAGATAGATAATCCCTTTATTACCCATCCCCCAGTTTTGTGTAACCAACACTATTATATTAATATACTTTTTACCTCTGTGGTTACCTTGCATGTAAGCATCTTCTGACAGCCCCCTGATCACATGACTATTTATTGATTATCTATTAACTTTCTTTTTAGTCAATTAGTGCAGTGTCAGCAACCACTCTATATGGCTCACATGAATTAGCGGTGTCTTGCTGTGAAAAGCTAATAAAAAAAGCATGTGATAAGAGGCTGTCTGTAGTGGCTTAGAAACAAGCAGACATTCAGAGGTTTAAATGTTATAAAGTATATTAATATAACAATGTTGGTTGTGTAAAGCTAGGGAATAGGTAGTAAAGGCGTTATCTATCTTTTAAAACAATAACAATTTTGGTGTTCACTGTCCCTTTAAATATGAATTAGTGCTGTTTTTTTTCAACTGAACAGGACAGCCAGGTACATTCTTTTAAATCACTGTTAAAGTTTTTATATATAAATGAGTGTAATAATACTCATAGTTTAATAGGTTTTACATGTATCTTGTTATACTTTAGCCATAACACTTTACATCAGGTCTCCAGTCATGCTATTACAGGGAGTGCAGAATTATTAGGCAAATGAGTATTTTGACCACATCATCCTCTTTATGCATGTTGTCTTACTCCAAGCTGTATAGGCTCGAAAGCCTACTACCAATTAAGCATATTAGGTGATGTGCATCTCTGTAATGAGAAGGGGTGTGGTCTAATGACATCAACACCCTATATCAGGTGTGCATAATTATTAGGCAACTTCCTTTCCTTTGGCAAAATGGGTCAAAAGAAGGACTTGACAGGCTCAGAAAAGTCAAAAATAGTGAGATATCTTGCAGAGGGATGCAGCACTCTTAAAATTGCAAAGCTTCTGAAGCGTGATCATCGAACAATCAAGCGTTTCATTCAAAATAGTCAACAGGGTCGCAAGAAGCGTGTGGAAAAACCAAGGCGCAAAATAACTGCCCATGAACTGAGAAAAGTCAAGCGTGCAGCTGCCAAGATGCCACTTGCCACCAGTTTGGCCATATTTCAGAGCTGCAACATCACTGGAGTGCCCAAAAGCACAAGGTGTGCAATACTCAGAGACATGGCCAAGGTAAGAAAGGCTGAAAGACGACCACCACTGAACAAGACACACAAGCTGAAACGTCAAGACTGGGCCAAGAAATATCTCAAGACTGATTTTTCTAAGGTTTTATGGACTGATGAAATGAGAGTGAGTCTTGATGGGCCAGATGGATGGGCCCGTGGCTGGATTGGTAAAGGGCAGAGAGCTCCAGTCCGACTCAGACGCCAGCAAGGTGGAGGTGGAGTACTGGTTTGGGCTGGTATCATCAAAGATGAGCTTGTGGGGCCTTTTCGGGTTGAGGATGGAGTCAAGCTCAACTCCCAGTCCTACTGCCAGTTTCTGGAAGACACCTTCTTCAAGCAGTGGTACAGGAAGAAGTCTGCATCCTTCAAGAAAAACATGATTTTCATGCAGGACAATGCTCCATCACACGCGTCCAAGTACTCCACAGCGTGGCTGGCAAGAAAGGGTATAAAAGAAGAAAATCTAATGACATGGCCTCCTTGTTCACCTGATCTGAACCCCATTGAGAACCTGTGGTCCATCATCAAATATGAGATTTACAAGGAGGGAAAACAGTACACCTCTCTGAACAGTGTCTGGGAGGCTGTGGTTGCTGCTGCACGCAATGTTGATGGTGAACAGATCAAAACACTGACAGAATCCATGGATGGCAGGCTTTTGAGTGTCCTTGCAAAGAAAGGTGGCTATATTGGTCACTGATTTGTTTTTGTTTTGTTTTTGAATGTCAGAAATGTATATTTGTGAATGTTGAGATGTTATATTGGTTTCACTGGTAAAAATAAATAATTGAAATGGGTATATATTTGTTTTTTGTTAAGTTGCCTAATAATTATGCACAGTAATAGTCACCTGCACACACAGATATCCCCCTAAAATAGCTATAACTAAAAACAAACTAAAAACTACTTCCAAAACTATTCAGCTTTGATATTAATGAGTTTTTGGGGTTCATTGAGAACATGGTTGTTGTTCAATAATAAAATTAATCCTCAAAAATACAACTTGCCTAATAATTCTGCACTCCCTGTATGTGTTGTGCTCGAGCACAAGACATTATTCACCACTTGAGCGATATTAGTGCAGATGCTCTAACCATTGACACGCTTATAGAAAAGTCCACGCTAACATTCTCTGGAAAAACTTTACCATTCACTTGAAATACCAGATTGTGCGCTATCCGTAGCACAGGGCTACGATATTAATAACAATAGTGCTCTGCTTGTAATGTAGGCCAAAGTGTTTAAAGGGACATAATACTCATATGGTAATTCACTTGAAAGTGATGCAGTATAACTGTAAAAAGAAAATATTATATGAACATCTCTATGGAAAAAAGGAAGGTATATATCAGAAAAAGAACCTGGCAGTTAGAAAACATAACTTACAAAAGCGATAATTAAATTGATCAATTCTGATCTTTATTTGCAATTACAATAATACCCTATATATTTTATATCTTTTACAAATTTTAGTATTCATGCATAACATTTTACTTGTTGAACAAACTAAGTAAAATTAAATTTTAGATAGCTGCATATATTATAATTATGTTTTTTAATGAGTCGCATACAAAGTGACTACATCATTTAACACTTTTTTTTTTTTTTTAGAAAACTATAATTCTTGACAGTAGTAATTTGGCATATAATTGTGATAATGATCCAAAAAAAAAAAAAAAAAAAGCACAGTTCTTGCATAATTGAATAATGATGTATTTGAGAGTTTAAAGGACATGGGAGCAAGTTATTATGTTTAATGCACTGCTGACAATTCTCATTATAATATAAAGCACATACATACTTTTTGTCTCCTGTCCCTTGCTATAATAATCCCAGTAGCCTGCCTTGCACTGGCGACTCAATCAAGAGCTTTTGGGTTCTTAAAGGGACAGTCTACTCAAGAATTGTTATTATTTAAAAAGATAGATAATCCCTTTATTACCAATTTTCCAATTTTGCATAATCAACAGTTATATTAATATACTTTTTATATAATTACCTTGTATCTAAGCCTCTGTAGACTGCCCCCTTATCTCAGTTCTTTTGACAGACTTGAATTTTAGCCAATCAGTGCTGACTCCTTGGTAACTCCACGGGAGTGAACGCATTGTTATATATATATATAGCACACATGAACTAGGTCTAGCTCGCTATGAATAAACTGTCAAAATGTACTTAGTTAAGAGGCAGTCTTCAAGGGCTTAGAAATTAGCATATGAGGCTACTAGGTTTAGCTTTTAACAAAGACTACACTTTCCCTTTATTTATTTGCATATTGTTGCATTTGAGAGTCCTGCACTTTACATGAAAAGTAATTTTATTGTATAAATGTTTGCTTTGTCCATGCTCCATAAAGAGGTCGAAAAAGCTAATGCTTGAACCTAGGCTTTCAAAATGCTTCAAATCAAATACCTGGTTAAGAGGGAATTTGAAGCATTGGGAAAACCTAAGTTACAGAATTTGTTATTTGGCTTTTCTAGGGAGAGTGGGAAAAGCACAATTTTTACACAAAAGAAAGAGGTGTCCCTTAAGACATCAGCATAATATATGAATGTATCTATTCTGGTGAACCAGTGTCTGTGAATGTCCGGCAGTTACATATTAGATCAAACATTACAGTATTTAATATTTTGTGCATATTGGAGTAAATTACATGTGGATCGCTAATTTATGGCGTGCCCGTTAACGGGCAAATTCGAAAAGTACTTTGAAATAGTGGTCTATGGGGACTGTGTGTTCCCTGTAATTCTATATTTTTCTGCTTATATACATATATATATATATATTTATGTGTTACTATGTGTATATACATATATATTTATGTGTTAATATGTGTATATACATATATATTAATGTGTTACTATGTGTATATACATATATATTTATGTGTTAATATGTGTATATACATATATATTTATGTGTTACTATGTGTATATACATATATATTTATGTGTTATTATGTGTATATACATATATATTTATGTGTTACTATGTGTATATACATATATATTTATGTGTTAATATGTGTATATACATATATATTTACGTGTTATTATGTGTATATACAGATATATTTATGTGTTACTATGTGTATATACATATATATTTATGTGTTAATATGTGTATATACATATATATTAATGTGTTACTATGTGTATATACATATATATTTATGTGTTATTATGTGTATATACATATATATTTATGTGTTACTATGTGTATATACATATATATTAATGTGTTATTATGTGTATATACATATATATTTATCTGTTAATGTGTGTATATACATATATATTTATGTGTTAATATGTGTATATACATATATATTTATCTGTTAATGTGTGTATATACATATATATTTATGTGTTAATATGTGTATATACATATATATTTATGTGTTAATGTGTGTATATACATATATATTTATGTGTTAATGTGTGTATATACATATATATTTATGTGTTAATGTGTGTATATACATATATATTTATGTGTTAATGTGTGTATATACATATATATTTATGTGTTACTATGTGTGTATATACATATATATTTATGTGTTAATGTGTGTATATACATATATATTTATGTGTTAATGTGTGTATATACATATATATTTATGTGTTAATGTGTGTATATACATATATATTTATGTGTTAATGTGTGTATATACATATATATTTATGTGTTAATATGTGTATATACATATATATTAATGTGTTATTATGTGTATATACATATATATTTATCTGTTAATGTGTGTATATACATATATATTTATGTGTTAATGTGTGTATATACATATATATTTATGTGTTAATGTGTGTATATACATATATATTTATGTGTTAATATGTGTATATACATATATATTTATGTGTTACTATGTGTATATACATATATATGTATGTGTTACTATGTGTATATACATATATATTTATGTGTTACTATGTGTATATACATATATATTTATGTGTTACTATGTGTATATACATATATATTTATGTGTTAGTATGTGTATATACATATATATTTATGTGTTACTATGTGTATATACATATATATTTATGTGTTAATATGTGTATATACATATATATATTTATGTGTTAATATGTGTATATACATATATATTTATGTGTTACTATGTGTATATACATATATATATTTATGTGTTAATATATGTATATACATATATATTAATGTGTTATTATGTGTATATACATATATATTTATGTGTTAATATGTGTATATACATATATATTTATGTGTTAATATGTGTATATACATATATATTAATGTGTTATTATGTGTGTATATACATATATATTTATGTGTTAATGTGTGTATATATATATATATTTATGTGTTAATGTGTGTATATACATATATATTTATGTGTTAATGTGTGTATATACATATATATTTATGTGTTACTATGTGTATATACATATATATTTATGCGTTAATATGTGTATATACATATATATTTATGCGTTAATATGTGTATATTCATATATATTTTTGTGTTACTATGTGTATATACATATATATTTATGTGTTACTATGTGTATATACATATATATTTATGTGTTACTATGTGTATATGCATATATATTTATGTGTTACTATGTGTATATACATATATATTTATGTTACTATGTGTATATACATATATATATTTATGTGTTAATATGTGTATATACATATATATTTATGTGTTACTATGTGTATATACATATATATTTATGTGTTACTATGTGTATATACATATATATTTATGTGTTACTATGTGTATATACATATATATTTATGTGTTACTATGTGTATATACATATATATTTATGTGTTACTATGTGTATATACATATATATTTATGTGTTACTATGTGTATATACATATATATTTATGTGTTACTTTGTGTATATACATATATATTTATGTGTTACTATGTGTATATACATATATATTTATGTGTTACTATGTGTATATACATATATATATTTATGTGTTAATATGTGTATATACATATATATTTATGTGTTACTATGTGTATATACATATATATTTATGTGTTAATATGTGTATATACATATATATTTATGTGTTACTATGTGTATATACATATATATATATTTATGTGTTACTATGTGTATATACATATATATTTATGTGTTAATATGTGTATATACATATATATTTATGTGTTAATATGTGTATATACATATATATTTATGTGTTACTATGTGTATATACATATATATTATGTGTTACTATGTGTATATACATATATATATATATTTATGTGTTAATATGTGTATACAATATGAGCAGAGGAAGATAACAGTCAGGTGAGCCACACTAACGTAATATATACAGCAATAGTCGTTGCACTGTGCAACTGCCCAAAGACCCCAAACAAAAAATGAATATAGTCACTTTAGATGCACACTCGCATACAAGCAGGTATCAGCGTTAAGTAAATATGCAGATATCGTTGGAGACAATGGGAACACTGGCATGTCATGTCATATGCCAGACTCACCTCAAACTGGTGGTTCCTCAGCTCTCAAAAAACGAACTGCTGTCGGCTGACTCATGCTGAACGATATGTGATGAAGTCGCTGTGCAGTCGATAGCTGGTTCCGAGTCTGTGTATGCTTCCGAGGAGTAGCAGCGTCTAGGTCGGCGTTCACCTCTGTATCCACCTCCGTGTGAGTATATAGGAGGGATGGGAGATCCGATGATGTACAGCGGGTAAGTCTGCAATAGCGGCAACTTGGGGGGTAGGGCAGTTGCAAAGAGGGACTGGAGGAGCTCAGGAGCGGTAGCAAACCAGTGAGTCTGGAGTAGTGAACATCAAGAAAAAAGAGTACTGGATGCTCCGGTAAAATTTAACAAATTTATTGATTCTTCATTAAAACAACAAAATCATGGAGAAGCAAATAGACACGATTGCAGGCGCAGCACCAGGGCTTACGCGTTTCGGCTGTGAAGCCTTAATCATAGCATACAGGTGCTGGGCCTGACAGGTGCACTTAACACCTTAGGTTGATTCTCATTGGTTAAAAGAAAATTTAAAAGAATGACAACCCGCCCGCTTGGAAGTGTCATAGACTGAATGTAGTATTAGAGATAGCAAATAACAATATCTACAACTGGAATATATACAATGAATAATTACAGAGACCCAATATATGCAAAAGACAATTCAAATGGGGTTTAAAGCATGAACGTGAATTTGATGATTTAAGGACAAAACACTGAATGTATATGAAATAAGGGAAAAATAGGACAAAGGTACTAAAAATACAGGAAAGTGGTATGCTATAAGTCTCAACAAATACTATAATGCAAAATTAGCGTCAGTACCTAGTAAATCTGTGAATGTGACATGCAGTGAAGTAATCATCAAAAGAATCAAGACTGCTAGTGTGAACATATGCAAAGTATACAATATAAACTATAAAATATAAAATGTATATTCACAAAACAAAAGATAAAGTTCAAAAAGCTCACTTAATAGTGAACTAAACATATCATCTGTATCTAACCTGATATAGTGTGATGTAAAAAAGGAAAAAAGTATGTAAAATGGCGAGCAAAAGGCTACCTAGGGGGGAAACAATTGAACCCAGGGGAGATAACAAAGAACTGGAATTATTCCCAGTAATTTATTAAATCATACCTGGAGTTGAGTCCTTTAGGTATTCTGGTGACCTGGAGTTGAGTCCTTTAGGTATTCTGGTGACCTGGAGTTGAGTCCTTTAGGTATTCTAAAAGAGATCATGGATTTGCAAGTGGAAATGGACAAACGTATTTCAGACCCTCAGTTTGCTAAATTTGACTCTATTCTCAGGGGCATGGTAGCAAGAGGCAAGAGCTTAATAATGGAAAATAAGCACTCCAAATTTTTAAGAGATCGCTCAGATTATCAGAGTGACTCTGTATACATTTGGAATCGTAAGCAAAGGGGAGAGTATAGACGAAATCAATTCCCCTCAGGCACACGGAGGGGCAACAGAGGACGTAGAAGACATAGATCTAATTCCAGAAATGTCTCTTTCTCAAGTAGCGATAATGATGGCTCCTCAGATGAGGGTAATAAACTCTCTACGTCTGCTGCTGCCCCTCCCACGACTAGTGCTGCTCCTATTGCTCAGAACATGCCCTCTATCCCTACAGGCATACTCAAGAATAAACATACATATACCCCAGCTCCTGAAAATGTACCCATAGTGAGACATAAAGAGCAACATTCACAAGAATACACTAATAATCGATATACCACAACAAATATGCCCACTGTTCCCCCTACTGCAGCTACACCAAGTACTAGTCTAGCCTCCAATGATCTGGAACAGGTTTTTCCACAGGCCCTGGATCAAACACACAATGGAGGATCGACCAAAGTCGGTCAAGCCAGATATCCACGCAGGGGGAACAAACCACTGAGCAAATACAAATGATCACAAATGTCATTAATCTTTCATCTGTGAATTTGACATCACAACAACATTTTGTTTTAGCTTTAGGCTTAGGTTTTTCACCCACGAGCAATTTTAATCTTTTTCAAACACTTATAGATGTAAATCGTCTCATTAGAAACCTGACCCTGAAAAAACATTTTTACAGTACACATACTATGTCAGATGAACGAGTTACATCTATACCTTCCATGACTAACAACATCAGTGACTTTGCAGAAATGTGTGACGTAGTTGCCCTTCAATCCCTAGCTACTGAGTCTAGCACAGATACAGATTTCACCAAAAGAGGTACCACACTCATGGAAAAATCCAATTTCTATCCTATTATGAGTAGAGGCCAAATTTTAGAAACTTACCAACACAGAGTTGAGATGGACCTAATTAAGCTTCAAAAAGAAACCAAAAAAGTTAAACAAAATCTTACACTTAAACAGAAGAATGCCCTAGCTCAACTTAGGGGTAACAATCAGATAGTCATACGCCCCGCCGATAAAGGCGGGGCGGTAGTCGTAATGAACAGGAGTGATTATATTGCTGAGGCTAAACGTCAGCTTTATAATACAGACGACTATGAAAAACTCCACAGGGATCCTACTAACATCTTTAAATCTCAATTGAAAGACATTTTGGACGATGGTAGGGAACAGGGTTTCCTGGATGACAAGACTGTCAAATATCTAGATGTACAATTTCCCAGGACTCCCTGTTTCCATCATTTCCCAAAAGTACACAAAAGTATTACACAAGTACAAGGTAGACCCATTGTGAGTGGGATCGACTCCCTTTTGGAGCACCTCTCGCAGTGGGTCGACTCGATTTTACAACCTATGGTATTATCCCTAGTGTCATATGTTCGTGACACAAAGCATATAATCAACATTCTGGAGACGTTTCAATGGAAGGATGAATACGCATGGTTAACCATAGATGCAGTAGCCCTTTATTCATCTATACCTCATACGCAGGGCCTGCAAGCAGTTTCCTCCTTCCTCCAAAATCACAGCGACTTTTCCCCAGAGTTTCAGAATTATGTCATCACGGTAATTGAGTTCCTTCTAACACACAATTTTTTCAGGTTTGAGGGAGAGTTCTATCTCCAGAGATGTGGCACAGCCATGGGAGCCAAGTTTGCTCCCTCGTACGCCAACCTATACTTAGGTTGGTGGGAGCTGTGCCACATCTTTGGAGATGGGAATCCCTTCAAACAGGACATCAAATTCTACAGGAGGTACATCGATGACCTCCTCTTGGTATGGTCAGGCAGTCAGTCAGATGTGCCACTCTTTTTAGAATTTTTGAATTCTAACAATTTGAATTTAAAATTCACCTATGAGTTACATAACACGCACATTAATTATTTGGATCTCACTCTCACAGGTGTCCAGGACAGTGGTGTTTCCATGAGTGTGTATCGTAAACCCATATCTGGGAATACCCTGTTGCATGGCAACAGCAGCCATCCCATACAAATGAGATTCGCTGTTGCCAAGGGACAATTTACCAGATTAAAGAGAAACTGTTCTGACAGAGCTACCTATGACAAGGAAGCTGATTCTCTGTCAGAAAGACTTCGAGAAAGAGGGTATCCTTCACACGATGTTACAAGGGCCAAAAGGTCCCTTGAACATATAGATAGGAAGACACTCTTACAAGACAAACCAAAGTGTGACAGGTCAAAATCGTCCCAAGGAGTGTACTTCGTCACACAATTCAGTACAGAGTACAACAAAGTATGCAGCATAGTCAAAAAACACTTTGCTTTACTGGCTGCAGACGACAAATTAGTGACCACAGTTGAGAAAGGGCTCAAATGTTCCTATAGAAAAAGCAATACACTAGGGGGTATCCTAGCACCTACAGAACTTAAAAAGATTGAGACTAACCAAAGCTCTTGGTTGAGACACTGTGGGATGTATAAGTGCGGCAGCAGACGTTGTAAACCCTGTGACTTTGTTCAGGTCACTAATAATTTTACGTATTATGTGTTACTATGTGTATATACATATATATATATATATTTATGTGTTAATATGTGTATACAATATGAGCAGAGGAAGATAACAGTCAGGTGAGCCACACTAACGTAATATATACAGCAATAGTCGTTGCACTGTGCAACTGCCCAAAGACCCCAAACAAAAAATGAATATAGTCACTTTAGATGCACACTCGCATACAAGCAGGTATCAGCGTTAAGTAAATATGCAGATATCGTTGGAGACAATGGGAACACTGGCATGTCATGTCATATGCCAGACTCACCTCAAACTGGTGGTTCCTCAGCTCTCAAAAAACGAACTGCTGTCGGCTGACTCATGCTGAACGATATGTGATGAAGTCGCTGTGCAGTCGATAGCTGGTTCCGAGTCTGTGTATGCTTCCGAGGAGTAGCAGCGTCTAGGTCGGCGTTCACCTCTGTATCCACCTCCGTGTGAGTATATAGGAGGGATGGGAGATCCGATGATGTACAGCGGGTAAGTCTGCAATAGCGGCAACTTGGGGGGTAGGGCAGTTGCAAAGAGGGACTGGAGGAGCTCAGGAGCGGTAGCAAACCAGTGAGTCTGGAGTAGTGAACATCAAGAAAAAAGAGTACTGGATGCTCCGGTAAAATTTAACAAATTTATTGATTCTTCATTAAAACAACAAAATCATGGAGAAGCAAATAGACACGATTGCAGGCGCAGCACCAGGGCTTACGCGTTTCGGCTGTGAAGCCTTAATCATAGCATACAGGTGCTGGGCCTGACAGGTGCACTTAACACCTTAGGTTGATTCTCATTGGTTAAAAGAAAATTTAAAAGAATGACAACCCGCCCGCTTGGAAGTGTCATAGACTGAATGTAGTATTAGAGATAGCAAATAACAATATCTACAACTGGAATATATACAATGAATAATTACAGAGACCCAATATATGCAAAAGACAATTCAAATGGGGTTTAAAGCATGAACGTGAATTTGATGATTTAAGGACAAAACACTGAATGTATATGAAATAAGGGAAAAATAGGACAAAGGTACTAAAAATACAGGAAAGTGGTATGCTATAAGTCTCAACAAATACTATAATGCAAAATTAGCGTCAGTACCTAGTAAATCTGTGAATGTGACATGCAGTGAAGTAATCATCAAAAGAATCAAGACTGCTAGTGTGAACATATGCAAAGTATACAATATAAACTATAAAATATAAAATGTATATTCACAAAACAAAAGATAAAGTTCAAAAAGCTCACTTAATAGTGAACTAAACATATCATCTGTATCTAACCTGATATAGTGTGATGTAAAAAAGGAAAAAAGTATGTAAAATGGCGAGCAAAAGGCTACCTAGGGGGGAAACAATTGAACCCAGGGGAGATAACAAAGAACTGGAATTATTCCCAGTAATTTATTAAATCATACCTGGAGTTGAGTCCTTTAGGTATTCTGGTGACCTGGAGTTGAGTCCTTTAGGTATTCTGGTGACCTGGAGTTGAGTCCTTTAGGTATTCTAAAAGAGATCATGGATTTGCAAGTGGAAATGGACAAACGTATTTCAGACCCTCAGTTTGCTAAATTTGACTCTATTCTCAGGGGCATGGTAGCAAGAGGCAAGAGCTTAATAATGGAAAATAAGCACTCCAAATTTTTAAGAGATCGCTCAGATTATCAGAGTGACTCTGTATACATTTGGAATCGTAAGCAAAGGGGAGAGTATAGACGAAATCAATTCCCCTCAGGCACACGGAGGGGCAACAGAGGACGTAGAAGACATAGATCTAATTCCAGAAATGTCTCTTTCTCAAGTAGCGATAATGATGGCTCCTCAGATGAGGGTAATAAACTCTCTACGTCTGCTGCTGCCCCTCCCACGACTAGTGCTGCTCCTATTGCTCAGAACATGCCCTCTATCCCTACAGGCATACTCAAGAATAAACATACATATACCCCAGCTCCTGAAAATGTACCCATAGTGAGACATAAAGAGCAACATTCACAAGAATACACTAATAATCGATATACCACAATAAATATGCCCACTGTTCCCCCTACTGCAGCTACACCAAGTACTAGTCTAGCCTCCAATGATCTGGAACAGGTTTTTCCACAGGCCCTGGATCAAACACACAATGGAGGATCGACCAAAGTCGGTCAAGCCAGATATCCACGCAGGGGGAACAAACCACTGAGCAAATACAAATGATCACAAATGTCATTAATCTTTCATCTGTGAATTTGACATCACAACAACATTCTGTTTTAGCTTTAGGCTTAGGTTTTTCACCCACGAGCAATTTTAATCTTTTTCAAACACTTATAGATGTAAATCGTCTCATTAGAAACCTGACCCTGAAAAAACATTTTTACAGTACACATACTATGTCAGATGAACGAGTTACATCTATACCTTCCATGACTAACAACATCAGTGACTTTGCAGAAATGTGTGACGTAGTTGCCCTTCAATCCCTAGCTACTGAGTCTAGCACAGATACAGATTTCACCAAAAGAGGTACCACACTCATGGAAAAATCCAATTTCTATCCTATTATGAGTAGAGGCCAAATTTTAGAAACTTACCAACACAGAGTTGAGATGGACCTAATTAAGCTTCAAAAAGAAACCAAAAAAGTTAAACAAAATCTTACACTTAAACAGAAGAATGCCCTAGCTCAACTTAGGGGTAACAATCAGATAGTCATACGCCCCGCCGATAAAGGCGGGGCGGTAGTCGTAATGAACAGGAGTGATTATATTGCTGAGGCTAAACGTCAGCTTTATAATACAGACGACTATGAAAAACTCCACAGGGATCCTACTAACATCTTTAAATCTCAATTGAAAGACATTTTGGACGATGGTAGGGAACAGGGTTTCCTGGATGACAAGACTGTCAAATATCTAGATGTACAATTTCCCAGGACTCCCTGTTTCCATCATTTCCCAAAAGTACACAAAAGTATTACACAAGTACAAGGTAGACCCATTGTGAGTGGGATCGACTCCCTTTTGGAGCACCTCTCGCAGTGGGTCGACTCGATTTTACAACCTATGGTATTATCCCTAGTGTCATATGTTCGTGACACAAAGCATATAATCAACATTCTGGAGACGTTTCAATGGAAGGATGAATACGCATGGTTAACCATAGATGCAGTAGCCCTTTATTCATCTATACCTCATACGCAGGGCCTGCAAGCAGTTTCCTCCTTCCTCCAAAATCACAGCGACTTTTCCCCAGAGTTTCAGAATTATGTCATCACGGTAATTGAGTTCCTTCTAACACACAATTTTTTCAGGTTTGAGGGAGAGTTCTATCTCCAGAGATGTGGCACAGCCATGGGAGCCAAGTTTGCTCCCTCGTACGCCAACCTATACTTAGGTTGGTGGGAGCTGTGCCACATCTTTGGAGATGGGAATCCCTTCAAACAGGACATCAAATTCTACAGGAGGTACATCGATGACCTCCTCTTGGTATGGTCAGGCAGTCAGTCAGATGTGCCACTCTTTTTAGAATTTTTGAATTCTAACAATTTGAATTTAAAATTCACCTATGAGTTACATAACACGCACATTAATTATTTGGATCTCACTCTCACAGGTGTCCAGGACAGTGGTGTTTCCATGAGTGTGTATCGTAAACCCATATCTGGGAATACCCTGTTGCATGGCAACAGCAGCCATCCCATACAAATGAGATTCGCTGTTGCCAAGGGACAATTTACCAGATTAAAGAGAAACTGTTCTGACAGAGCTACCTATGACAAGGAAGCTGATTCTCTGTCAGAAAGACTTCGAGAAAGAGGGTATCCTTCACACGATGTTACAAGGGCCAAAAGGTCCCTTGAACATATAGATAGGAAGACACTCTTACAAGACAAACCAAAGTGTGACAGGTCAAAATCGTCCCAAGGAGTGTACTTCGTCACACAATTCAGTACAGAGTACAACAAAGTATGCAGCATAGTCAAAAAACACTTTGCTTTACTGGCTGCAGACGACAAATTAGTGACCACAGTTGAGAAAGGGCTCAAATGTTCCTATAGAAAAAGCAATACACTAGGGGGTATCCTAGCACCTACAGAACTTAAAAAGATTGAGACTAACCAAAGCTCTTGGTTGAGACACTGTGGGATGTATAAGTGCGGCAGCAGACGTTGTAAACCCTGTGACTTTGTTCAGGTCACTAATAATTTTACGTCTTATACCACTGGCCAAACATTTGACATCAAAACCTGTCTCAACTGTACAGCTAGCAATGTCATATATCTCATTTCTTGCACCGAATGCCATCTGCAATATGTAGGACTCACCTCTAGGGATATGAACTCTAGATTTAGAGAACATTTGTCATCTTTTAACATAGGAAAAGCCACTACACCGTTGGTACTCCATTTCTATGGTAAACATGGCAATAACCTTAGTTCATTGAAATGGTGTATCATTGAAAAAGTTGTTCTGCCTAGTAGAGGTGGTAACCTCAGCAAATTACTGGCCAAACGAGAGGCATTCTGGATGTTTAAACTTGACACCAGAATACCTAAAGGACTCAACTCCAGGTATGATTTAATAAATTACTGGGAATAATTCCAGTTCTTTGTTATCTCCCCTGGGTTCAATTGTTTCCCCCCTAGGTAGCCTTTTGCTCGCCATTTTACATACTTTTTTCCTTTTTTACATCACACTATATCAGGTTAGATACAGATGATATGTTTAGTTCACTATTAAGTGAGCTTTTTGAACTTTATCTTTTGTTTTGTGAATATACATTTTATATTTTATAGTTTATATTGTATACTTTGCATATGTTCACACTAGCAGTCTTGATTCTTTTGATGATTACTTCGCTGCATGTCACATTCACAGATTTACTAGGTACTGACGCTAATTTTGCATTATAGTATTTGTTGAGACTTATAGCATACCACTTTCCTGTATTTTTAGTACCTTTGTCCTATTTTTCCCTTATTTCATATACATTCAGTGTTTTGTCCTTAAATCATCAAATTCATGTTCATGCTTTAAACCCCATTTGAATTGTCTTTTGCATATATTGGGTCTCTGTAATTATTCATTGTATATATTCCAGTTGTAGATATTGTTATTTGCTATCTCTAATACTACATTCAGTCTATGACACTTCCAAGCGGGCGGGTTGTCATTCTTTTAAATTTTCTTTTAACCAATGAGAATCAACCTAAGGTGCTAAGTGCACCTGTCAAGCCCAGCACCTGTATGCTATGATTAAGGCTTCACAGCCGAAACGCGTAAGCCCTGGTGCTGCGCCTGCAATCGTGTCTATTTGCTTCTCCATGATTTTGTTGTTTTAATGAAGAATCAATAAATTTGTTAAATTTTACCGGAGCATCCAGTACTCTTTTTTCTTGATGTTAATATGTGTATATACATATATATTTATGTGTTACTATGTGTACATACATATATATATATTTATGTGTTAATATGTGTATATACATATATATTTATGTGTTACTATGTGTATATACATATATATTTATGTTTTGCATACAAAGAGAGAAGCGCTCTACCAGGAACGAACAACAGCTCAGTGGCTTGTTCTATGGCGATTTACCACCCGGAAGCAGCCTCTTTTAGACCAGTGTGCTTTTCACAGAAGAAAACTTTCCTGAAGTATATCAGTCTGATCCTGACAAGTAAGGTCAGTCCAGCCCCGAAATACCAGGCAATTCTCCTCTGAACAAGGAACATGACAACCCCAGACGATCGTTTCGGCCTCCTATGGGCCTCGTCAGTGAGGTGCAGCCACATTCCTCTCAGCACACTGGGCAAGGAGTCCACGTCTGGTTTCCCCCATCACCCATAGGGAGACTTCCTCAGGGTCATAATAATTTGCATACAAAGAGAGAAGCGCTCTACCAGGAACGAAAAACAGCTCTGTGGCTTGTTCTATGGCGATTTACCACCCGGAAGCAGCCTCTTTTGCATATGTAAATATGACCCTGGGGATAGTCTCCCTAAGGGTGATGGGGGAAACCAGACGTGGACTCCTTGCCCAATGGGCTTAGAGGGATATGGCTGCACCTCACTGACGAGGCCCAAAGGAGGCCGAAACGATCGTCTGGCGTTGTCATGTTCCTTGTTCAGAGGAGAATTGCTTGGTATTTCGGGGCTGGACTGACCATGTCGGCGGGATCAGACTGATATACTACAGGAAAGTTTTCCTCTGTGAAAAGCACAATTGGGCAGAAAGAAGCTACTACCAGGTGGCAACCGGGCCATAGAACAAGCTATTGATGCTGCTGTTCGTTCCTGGCAGACTGCTTCTCATTCTGTTTTGCATATGTAAATATGACCCTGGGGATAGTCTCCCTAAGGGTGATGGGGGAAACCAGACGTGGACTCCTTGCCCAATGTGCTTAGAGGGATATGGCTGCACCTCACTGACGAGGCCCAAAGGAGGCCGAAACGATCGTCTGGGGTTGTCATGTTCCTTGTTCAGAGGAGAATTGCTTGGTATTTCGGGGCTGGACTGACCATGTCGGCGGGATCAGACTGATATACTACAGGAAAGTTTTCCTCTGTGAAAAGCACAATTGGGCAGAAAGAAGCTACTACCAGGTGGCAACCGGGCCATAGAACAAGCTATTGATGCTGCTGTTCATTCCTGGCAGACTGCTTCTCATTCTGTTTTGCATATGTAAATATGACCCTGGGGATAGTCTCCCTAAGGGTGATGGGGGAAACCAGACGTGGACTCCTTGCCCAATGTGCTTAGAGGGATATGGCTGCACCTCACTGACGAGGCCCAAAAGAGGCCGAAACGATCGTCTGGGGTTGTCATGTTCCTTGTTCAGAGGAGAATTGCTTGGTATTTCGGGGCTGGACTGACCATGTCGGCGGGATCAGACTGATATACTACAGGAAAGTTTTCCTCTGTGAAAAGCACAATTGGGCAGAAAGAAGCTACTACCAGGTGGCAACCGGGCCATAGAACAAGCTATTGATGCTGCTGTTCGTTCCTGGCAGACTGCTTCTCATTCTGTTTTGCATATGTAAATATGACCCTGGGGATAGTCTCCCTAAGGGTGATGGGGGAAACCAGACGTGGACTCCTTGCCCAATGTGCTTAGAGGGATATGGCTGCACCTCACTGACGAGGCCCAAAGGAGGCCGAAACGATCGTCTGGGGTTGTCATGTTCCTTGTTCAGAGGAGAATTGCTTGGTATTTCGGGGCTGGACTGACCATGTCGGCGGGATCAGACTGATATACTACAGGAAAGTTTTCCTCTGTGAAAAGCACAATTGGGCAGAAAGAAGCTACTACCAGGTGGCAACCGGGCCATAGAACAACCTATTGATGCTGCTGTTCGTTCCTGGCAGACTGCTTCTCATTCTGTTTTGCATATGTAAATATGACCCTGGGGATAGTCTCCCTAAGGGTGATGGGGGAAACCAGACGTGGACTCCTTGCCCAATGTGCTTAGAGGGATATGGCTGCACCTCACTGACGAGGCCCAAAGGAGGCCGAAACGATCGTCTGGGGTTGTCATGTTCCTTGTTCAGAGGAGAATTGCTTGGTATTTCGGGGCTGGACTGACCATGTCGGCGGGATCAGACTGATATACTACAGGAAAGTTTTCCTCTGTGAAAAGCACAATTGGGCAGAAAGAAGCTACTACCAGGTGGCAACCGGGCCATAGAACAAGCTATTGATGCTGCTGTTCGTTCCTGGCAGACTGCTTCTCATTCTGTTTTGCATATGTAAATATGACCCTGGGGATAGTCTCCCTAAGGGTGATGGGGGAAACCAGACGTGGACTCCTTGCCCAATGTGCTTAGAGGGATATGGCTGCACCTCACTGACGAGGCCCAAAGGAGGCCGAAACGATCGTCTGGGGTTGTCATGTTCCTTGTTCAGAGGAGAATTGCTTGGTATTTCGGGGCTGGACTGACCATGTCGGCGGGATCAGACTGATATACTACAGGAAAGTTTTCCTCTGTGAAAAGCACAATTGGGCAGAAAGAAGCTACTACCAGGTGGCAACCGGGCCATAGAACAAGCTATTGATGCTGCTGTTCATTCCTGGCAGACTGCTTCTCATTCTGTTTTGCATATGTAAATATGACCCTGGGGATAGTCTCCCTAAGGGTGATGGGGGAAACCAGACGTGGACTCCTTGCCCAATGTGCTTAGAGGGATATGGCTGCACCTCACTGACGAGGCCCAAAGGAGGCCGAAACGATCGTCTGGGGTTGTCATGTTCCTTGTTCAGAGGAGAATTGCTTGGTATTTCGGGGCTGGACTGACCATGTCGGCGGGATCAGACTGATATACTACAGGAAAGTTTTCCTCTGTGAAAAGCACAATTGGGCAGAAAGAAGCTACTACCAGGTGGCAACCGGGCCATAGAACAAGCTATTGATGCTGCTGTTTGTTCCTGGCAGACTGCTTCTCATTCTGTTTTGCATATGTAAATATGACCCTGGGGATAGTCTCCCTAAGGGTGATGGGGGAAACCAGACGTGGACTCCTTGCCCAATGTGCTTAGAGGGATATGGCTGCACCTCACTGACGAGGCCCAAAGGAGGCCGAAACGATCGTCTGGGGTTGTCATGTTCCTTGTTCAGAGGAGAATTGCTTGGTATTTCGAGGCTGGACTGACCATGTCGGCGGGATCAGACTGATATACTACAGGAAAGTTTTCCTCTGTGAAAAGCACAATTGGGCAGAAAGAAGCTACTACCAGGTGGCAACCGGGCCATAGAACAAGCTATTGATGCTGCTGTTCGTTCCTGGCAGACTGCTTCTCATTCAGTTTTGCATATGTAAATATGACCCTGGGGATAGTCTCCCTAAGGGTGATGGGGGAAACCAGACGTGGACTCCTTGCCCAATGTGCTTAGAGGGATATGGCTGCACCTCACTGACGAGGCCCAAAGGAGGCCGAAACGATCGTCTGGGGTTGTCATGTTCCTTGTTCAGAGGAGAATTGCTTGGTATTTCGGGGCTGGACTGACCATGTCGGCGGGATCAGACTGATATACTACAGGAAAGTTTTCCTCTGTGAAAAGCACAATTGGGCAGAAAGAAGCTACTACCAGGTGGCAACCGGGCCATAGAACAAGCTATTGATGCTGCTGTTCGTTCCTGGCAGACTGCTTCTCATTCTGTTTTGCATATGTAAATATGACCCTGGGGATAGTCTCCCTAAGGGTGATGGGGGAAACCAGACGTGGACTCCTTGCCCAATGTGCTTAGAGGGATATGGCTGCACCTCACTGACGAGGCCCAAAGGAGGCCGAAACGATCGTCTGGGGTTGTCATATTCCTTGTTCAGAGGAGAATTGCTTGGTATTTCGGGGCTGGACTGACCATGTCGGCGGGATCAGACTGATAAATTACAGGAAAGTTTTCCTCTGTGAAAAGCACAATTGGGCAGAAAGAAGCTACTACCAGGTGGCAACCGGGCCATAGAACAAGCTATTGATGCTGCTGTTCGTTCCTGGCAGACTGCTTCTCATTCTGTTTTGCATATGTAAATATGACCCTGGGGATAGTCTCCCTAAGGGTGATGGGGGAAACCGGACGTGGACTCCTTGCCCAATGTGCTTAGAGGGATATGGCTGCACCTCACTGACGAGGCCCAAAGGAGGCCGAAACGATCGTCTGGGGTTGTCATGTTCCTTGTTCAGAGGAGAATTACTTGGTATTTCGGGGCTGGACTGACCATGTCGGCGGGATCAGACTGATATACTACAGGAAAGTTTTCCTCTTTGAAAAGCACAATTGGGCAGAAAGAAGCTACTACCAGGTGGCAACCGGGCCATAGAACAAGCTATTGATGCTGCTGTTCGTTCCTGGCAGACTGCTTCTCATTCTGTTTTGCATATGTAAATATGACCCTGGGGATAGTCTCCCTAAGGGTGATGGGGGAAACCAGACGTGGACTCCTTGCCCAATGTGCTTAGAGGGATATGGCTGCACCTCACTGACGAGGCCCAAAGGTGGCCGAAACGATCGTCTGGGGTTGTCATGTTCCTTGTTTAGAGGAGAATTGCTTGGTATTTCGGGGCTGGACTGACCATGTCGGCGGGATCAGACTGATATACTACAGGAAAGTTTTCCTCTGTGAAAAGCACAATTGGGCAGAAAGAAGCTACTACCAGGTGGCAACCGGGCCATAGAACAAGCTATTGATGCTGCTGTTCGTTCCTGGCAGACTGCTTCTCATTCTGTTTTGCATATATATATTTATGTGTTAATATGTGTATATACATATATATTTATGTGTTACTATTTGTATATACATATATATATTTATGTGTTAATATGTGTATATACATATATATTTATGTATTACTATGTGTATATACATATATATATGTAGGTGTTAATATGTGTATATACATATATATTTATGTGTTACTATGTGTATATACATATATATATTTATGTGTTACTATGTGTATATACATATATATATATTTATGTGTTACTATGTGTATATACATATATATTTATGTGTTAATATGTGTATATACATATATATATATATATATATATATATATATATATATATGTGTGTGTTAATATGTGTATATGTAGTAAACAAGAGTCCCACACTAAAAGAGAACTCTGTGACTCAGTATATGGTCGACTTACCTCGTCCGGTCCGAGGGAGGGGTATCCTTACTTTTCTGGTTGGGCAGAGGGCTGTCCTGGTTGGCGGTGATCCGCAACTCCCGTAGGTGTGTTGGTAACCTTTTTCCTTGCGCCCAGAATGGAGCTCCTAGACTCCTTCGATTGCCGACCTGACGTGAACCCCGCCCTCAGACACGTGCGACTCCTCCTATTGGTCAATGGCTTGGGACGTCACCAACCGGTGGATATTGCGTCCAATCCACGGGAGGGGGAGGGGAGGAGGCGAACCTCAGCTGTGCTCTCTGTAAGGGATCTGATCATCAAGGTAAATAAAGAAAGACAGGAGCACTAGCGGATGTGTGAATTAGCGTTTATTTCCTCAATAACGCTGTATTTAAAAGCACTCAAAAAACAAACTTGTGGTAAACGAAAAAGTGCTCTAATGATACTGGTGGCAGCTGATTGTTCAGTAGGATAGGAAGGTGTAGAGAACAGCTGACGCGTTTCGGCAGTAGTGCCGTAGTCTTAGCTGAATCATTGGAGTGGAGTGACTACGGCACTCCAACGTACCCAGAATGCCTCAGCCAGACTCATCCTTGACATCCCTCTCCAATGCCACATCACCGAACACCTAAGGAACCTTCACTGGCTCCCCATCAACAAGATAATCCCCTTCAAGATCCTTACCCACGCGTTCAAGGCCCTACACAACATGGGACCCGAATACATCAACCACTGTGTAAATTTCTACACCCCCGCCAGACAACTACGATCGGGCGACCAAGCACTCACAGTCATCCCCCGCATCAGCAATCCATAGCGGGCAGAAGATCCTTCTCCCACATAGCAGCAAAGACATGGAACACCCTCTCGCTGCACCTCAGACAATCCACCTCCCTTAAAAAAAGTTCAGAAAAGACATCAAAACCTGGCTCTTCGACTAAACGCCCACCCCCCCCATACCCCCCTTCCTCCTATCTGCTTTCCCTTAGCTCCTTGAGACCCTCATGGTGATTAGTTTGCTCTCTATAAGTACCCAATAGATAGATAGATATTTACAGACATATGAACACATATATACGAGTAAGGGTATGGGACGAAGCGTTGGATGAGATATGAACGATCTTGTAGGTCCCCAAAATGGTCATTTGTTAATCTGCTGGGACATACTTTATCTGGCCAAATAGGGAGTGAAGGAGTGAATTCATGGATACCTAGTTGCTGTACATTTGTATATAGTTGCCGTGTATTTGCATGAGACAGCTTAAAGGGACACTGTACCCAAATTTTTTCTTTTGTAATTCAGAAAGAGCATGCAATTTTAAGCAACTTTCTAATTTACTCCTATTATCAATTTTTCTTCGTTCTCTTGCTATCATTATTTGAAAAAGAAGGCATCTAAGCTTTTTTTTTGGTTTCAGTACTCTGGACAGCACTTTTTTATTGGTGGATTGATTTATCGACCAATCAGCAAAGACAACCCTGGTTGTTCCCCAAAAATGGATCGGCATCTAAACCTACATTCTTGCATTTCAAATAAAGATACAAAGAGAATGAAGAAAATTTGATAATAGGTGTAAATTAGAAAGTTGCTTAAAATTTCATGCTCAATCTGAATCACGAAATAAATTTTTTGGGTACAGTGTCCCTTTAACTACAAGGAAATTCTATGTGGAGACTTTCTTTGGTGAATTTTTCATATATGAAGACCTAATTGTCTACTTGCCAGCTCTAAATATTAATTTAATATCATTCTGGCTACCCCTGTTTCTTGGGTAATGAATGAATTGCATATGCTTATCAACTTTATGACCAATTAATGTGTGTTTTTTTCGTTTTGTACATAATCTTTTTTGCACATAATCACAAATCAATTAAATACATATTATTTACAAGTATCCTTAGTAGTGCTTATTTTTGGGGGGTGATGATTCCTATATTTATTTAATTTGCAGCCTTAATATGGGGTTGCTGGATAAGGTTTACTTGTGGATCTCTGTGTAGTTTTATGTATATATATATATATATATAGGTAAAAGTGTAACAGCTCCTAGGGATTAATATATTAGCCAATAAGTATTTAAAAAACCTCTTAAATAGTACTTGTAGTTTTTTCAGTGCACGGTGGTCTAAAAAAATCAATGCTTAATTGAAGACTCAAAGAAAAGTAGACCTTATCCAGCACAAACCTATGTACAGCCACAATTAATAAAAACTGGAATGCAGTGAAAAAGAAAGACAAACAATTTGCTGGATGGCAAGCCAAGAAAGATTATAGTATTAATCCATACAAATATATACAATAAGCAAAAGGTGAAGCATCAATGTTAAAGTATTACAGTGGGGGGTACCCCAATTATGACACACATGTTAGCAAACCGTAATGACTAATAACGTCCAGCAATTATTACCATAACCTGGTTGTATCAATGTTCCCATTCAGGCAGAAGTGCAAATGTGGAATTCCTCTGTCGCAGCTATAAGTGTAATCATGGATAGTGTAACAACTGTCCTCCTAGAGTGTTGCAAAGTTTAGAGGATATAATAAGACTAAGAGCTCACCGGACCACCAGTCTTGGCCTTCCTTGACCTTCCTCCTGCACATACACTCACTGGACCAGTGTTATACAATTGCTCCTATGCCGTGTTCTTAATACAAATGATCATCCCAGATCTACACAAATTCACTGCTCACTGGATCATTGGCTGGAACTGCGAGACACCATTTAGAAATGAGAAAGCCCAATTAGATGTAAAGGGTGAAACGTGCATAGTGTTATCGGACATGATCCTGTTTGACGAGAGTGGCACATTTGAAGCATGCTTTTTTCTTTTGGTATCCCACATATTTTACACTAGTGGGAGCTGCTGCTAATTGGTGCCTACACACACTTGTCTTTTGTGATTGGCTGACTAGATGTGTTGATCTTGCTGCCAGTTATGCAATGCTGTTCCTTCAGCAAAGGGTAACCAGAGAACAAAGCAAATTTGATAATGGAAGCAAATTGGAAAGTAGTTTAAAATTGTATGTTCTATCCAAATCATGAAAGAAAATGTGGGGGTTTCCTTTCCCTTTAACATAAGAAAAAGTTTATTGGGTCTCATATTTATTTGCATATTGTGGCATTTATTTGCATATTGTGTTTGCATATTGTGGCATTTATTTGCATATTGTGTGAAACATGAATTAAGGGAAGTATACATTTAAAGAAAGATTTATTTATTTATTTATAAAATATTTTACCAGGAAGGATACATTGAGATTTCTCTCGTTTTCAAGTATGTCCTGGGATCACAAAACATTGCATTGATACAATAGGGTACAATAAAATACAAAAACAATAATAAAAATACACATTATATGCAAACATTTAACATAGAGCAGGTATGAAATATTTAATCAACCATGACAGGAGCATTCTGTTTTGAGATATGTATAGAGGGATCTCTTAAAGGATTTTAGGCTTGGGGAAGTTTTTAAAGTGTGAGGGAGGTCATTCCATAATTGTGGCGCTCTGTAGGAAAAGGAGGATCGAGCTGCTTTTTTTTTGTATTGAGGCAAGCTAAATAATGTGCTGTTATTGGATCGGAGGTTATAGGAGGTGGGAATAGCAGGGGAGAGCATTCTGCTCAGGTAGGGTGGGAGCTTCCCAGAAAGGCTCTTAAAGACAAGGCAGGAAAGATGGAGGGTGCGTCTGGATTCTAGCGACAGCCAGTTTAGTTCTTTTAGCATGTCACAATGGTGGGTCCTGTAGTTACATTGTAGCACAAAGCGGCAGAGCGAGTTATATAACGTATTTAGTTTATTAAGGTGAGTTTGCGGAGCAGGTGCATATACTATGTCCCCATAATCCAAGATAGGCATCAGCATTTGCTGTACAATCTTTTCCTTTACTGTAGGGCTGAGGCAAGATTTGTTTCTGTACAGGGCACCTAGTTTTGGATAAAGTTTAGAGGCAATTTTTTCTATGTGGAGTCCAAAAGATAGATTGGGGTCTAACAACATACCTAAGTATTTAAAAGAGTGGACTGCGGTCAGCGTGCAATTGGATTTTGTTTTGATGCGAAGATGGGAATTTTGTAATTTATGTATTTTAGGTCCCATTCCAAAGATCATTGTGACCGTTTTGTCAGTGTTTAGGAAGAGTTTGTTTTTCGAGATCCACTTTTCTACCTCTGTGAACTGGTCTTGGAGCACTGTTTCAAGCTGCAGCAGATCAGATTTGTTTGCATAGATTACCGTGTCGTCTGCGTACATGTGTACAGTTGAGGATTTGCAGACATTAGGCAAATCATTTATAAATAATGTGAATAGTAGGGGGCCGAGAATGGAACCTTGGGGAACACCACACGTGACTGGGAGAGGGAGGGAGTCAATGTTAGAGACAGAGACATATTGTGATCGATCCGATACATATGATTTAAACCAGGTTAACGGGTGATCAGCAATACCAGAGTTTTTTAGTTTGAGAAGTAGTAGGTCATGGTCCACTGTGTCAAAAGCCTTTGCAAAATCAAGGAAAATAGCTCCAGTTAGGTCTCCTTGTTCCATGGCAGTTTGGATGTTGTTGCAAACTTTTAGGAGGGCAGTTGTAGTGGAGTGATTCGGTCTGAAACCTGATTGATCAGGGGTCAGATAGTTAGAAAGTTGGTAATACTCGCATAATTGCGTATGGACGCATTTTTCTAGGATTTTTGACAATACAGGGAGCAGTGATATAGGACGATAGTTAGAAACCAAGGTTAACTCCCCACTTTTATGAATAGGCACTACTCTTGCAGTTTTCCAGAGTTTGGGTATGTATCCAGACACCAAGGATTCGTTAATTAGGGTTGCAACAGGCTTAGCAATTGCCGGCGCACTGAGCTTCAACAGCATTGCTGGGATTTGATCAGGTCCTGACTGGTTTTTCATTTTTAGATTATCGAGGTGTTTCTTAATGACATTGAAGGGTACAGGTCTAAAATTGAACTTTTCTATATTGGGTCTTTGCTGTTTTAGTGGGGCCTGATCCACATTTGTAGCTTCAGGATGCGTGCCATTTATTAGTTTGTCAATCAGGGTGGTGGAGCATCCTACAAAATAATTGTTAAAGGCATTTGCTACTTCTAAGGGGAGTTGCAGGTTTTGGTTATCCACATTGACAGTGGAGGGTTGGGAGTGGATTGGTGGATTTTGTAAGTTATTTATGAGTTTCCAAAACTTTCTAGGGTTACATATATTATTGTTCAGATTTTCACAGAAATATTGCGCCTTAGCCAATTTTGTTTGTTTAGTACATATATTTCGCCATTTTCTATATACACAGTGATCATTCATAGAGCCAGTATGCTTGAACTTTGACCACAATGAATCCCAAAATTGGTACATTTGAATGAGGTCAGCTGTGATCAAATTCAAGTGTGCTCCTTTTACTCTCACCTTACGCAGCGGTGCATGTAAATTCCAAACTTGTAGGAGTTCAGACTGAAAGAATTCAACTGCAGAGTCTAGATCTGGGATTAGGTTTAATCTGTGCCAGGGGAGGTTCTTGATGTCATTTAGAAATGATTGAAGATTAAATTTTTTGAAGGACCTGGTGATTGTAACCTTGGGAGAGGATTTAGTTGCCTTTATTTTGCGCACGCAGTACACTAAGCAGTGGTCACTGAAATTGTTAGGGAGAACACCTGCCTCCTGGATTCGGTCGGGAGAAGTGGAGAGAATCCAGTCGAGCAGGGTATGATTATGGCTTTTGATGTTTATGCGAGTTGGGGAGGAGATTAATTGCGTTAGATGCAAAGATTTAAACAGCGAGCGACAACTGTTATTTTTTGGATTCAGCCAATCGATGTTAAAATCTCCAAAAACCAAAATTTCACTTTTTGGGTTTTGAGTTATGGATTCACTAAGGAGCTGTGCTATGTCCGAAATGGAATGCACAGGGGAGCTTGGTGGGCGGTAGATTCCTGCAACAATGATTGATTTACTGCACGGGATCTCAATTTTGCCAGAAAGGAAATCAAAGGTGGCAGGAGAGCTAGATTTTTGTAAGGGGGTGAACTTTGTGGAATTGTCAACATAAATTACAATGCCACCTCCTCTCTTTGCTCTATCATTTCTATGGCATGAATATCCATGTATTGCAATGGCAGAGTCAGGTATTTTGCGGGTTAGCCACGATTCAGAGATCACAATGATTTTGGGTTTGTATTGTAAACACCAAGCTTGCAGTGCATCAATTTTCGGTAGTAAGCTGCGGATATTACAGTGCACAAAGGAGAGGCCTTTCTTAGCTGGAAGGCTAGGAATGGAATTTGTTAGGGGACCAGGGTTAGACTCTACGTCATTTGCAAGGGCAAGTAACATAAGGAATAGGAATTTGGAAATCATTTTTGATTGGCCATATAGTGAATGTGATACTTTATAATATTGTGAGGTGGGGGTAGGAGGGTTATTTTTTATAAACCTCCACCAGCACTCAGCAGATAAGTTACAGCAACAGAGCAGGCCATGATGTATGATAATTTGTTTTCCAGTTTGAGGTGTGTGCTTATGGCGGTTATTATGTGAACCAAATTGGAGTGAGAAAAGGGTTATCATGAATAACAGTAAGGATATATTTGGATTCATGTTAGTGGTATGAGGTGTGTAGATAAAAAATAAAGTTGAAAAGTATATACACTATTGATGTGTGATATATAGCTATATGTAGGAAGAGAGGGTATTTATTCTATAGGGTTAAGTAGAAGGAAGGATGTGCTGATCAGTGGTTGCAGCTGTCATTTAAGGAGAATGAAATAAGTGTGGGAGACTATCTATAAAGGAAGAAATGAGCCTGGGGTGGGAGGGAAACTATCTTGCAGGATCTACCTTTTTGCAAAGCAGGGGCACAGCTGAGATAAGTTCTGTATTTTCTTGCAAGGCTTGGGTAGATATGTTTAAAAATCAGGCTTTTTGCAAAGCAGGGGCACAGCTGAGATAAGTTCTGTATTTTCTTGCAAGGCTTGGGTAGATATGTTCAAAAATCAGGCTTTTTGCAAAGCAGGGGCACAGCTGAGATAAGTTCTGTATTTTCTTGCAAGGCTTGGGTAGATATGTTTAAAAATCAGGCTTTTTGCAAAGCAGGGGCACAGCTGAGATAAGTTCTGTATTTTCTTGCAAGGCTTGGGTAGATATGTTTAAAAATCAGGCTTTTTGCAAAGCAGGGGCACAGCTGAGATAAGTTCTGTATTTTCTTGCAAGGCTTGGGTAGATATGTTTAAAAATCAGGCTTTTTGCAAAGCAGGGGCACAGCTGAGATAAGTTCTGTATTTTCTTGCAAGGCTTGGGTAGATATGTTTAAAAATCAGGCTTTTTGCAAAGCAGGGGCACAGCTGAGATAAGTTCTGTATTTTCTTGCAAGGCTTGGGTAGATATGTTTAAAAATCAGGCTTTTTGCAAAGCAGGGGCACAGCTGAGATAAGTTCTGTATTTTCTTGCAAGGCTTGGGTAGATATGTTTAAAAATCAGGCTTTTTGCAAAGCAGGGGCACAGCTGAGATAAGTTCTGTATTTTCTTGCAAGGCTTGAGTAGATATGTTTAAAAATCAGGCTTTTTGCAAAGCAGGGGCACAGCTGAGATAAGTTCTGTATTTTCTTGCAAGGCTTGGGTAGATATGTTTAAAAATCAGGCTTTTTGCAAAGCAGGGGCACAGCTGAGATAAGTTCTGTATTTTCTTGCAAGGCTTGGGTAGATATGTTTAAAAATCAGGCTTTTTGCAAAGCAGGGGCACAGCTGAGATAAGTTCTGTATTTTCTTGCAAGGCTTGGGTAGATATGTTTAAAAATCAGGCTTTTTGCAAAGCAGGGGCACAGCTGAGATAAGTTCTGTATTTTCTTGCAAGGCTTGGGTAGATATGTTTAAAAATCAGGCTTTTTGCAAAGCAGGGGCACAGCTGAGATAAGTTCTGTATTTTCTTGCAAGGCTTGGGTAGATATGTTTAAAAATCAGGCTTTTTGCAAAGCAGGGGCACAGCTGAGATAAGTTCTGTATTTTCTTGCAAGGCTTGGGTAGATATGTTTAAAAATCAGGCTTTTTGCAAAGCAGGGGCACAGCTGAGATAAGTTCTGTATTTTCTTGCAAGGCTTGGGTAGATATGTTTAAAAATCAGGCTTTTTGCAAAGCAGGGGCACAGCTGAGATAAGTTCTGTATTTTCTTGCAAGGCTTGGGTAGATATGTTTAAAAATCAGGCTTTTTGCAAAGCAGGGGCACAGCTGAGATAAGTTCTGTATTTTCTTGCAAGGCTTGGGTAGATATGTTTAAAAATCAGGCTTTTTGCAAAGCAGGGGCACAGCTGAGATAAGTTCTGTATTTTCTTGCAAGGCTTGGGTAGATATGTTTAAAAATCAGGCTTTTTGCAAAGCAGGGGCACAGCTGAGATAAGTTCTGTATTTTCTTGCAAGGCTTGGGTAGATATGTTTAAAAATCAGGCTTTTTGCAAAGCAGGGGCACAGCTGAGATAAGTTCTGTATTTTCTTGCAAGGCTTGGGTAGATATGTTTAAAAATCAGGCTTTTTGCAAAGCAGGGGCACAGCTGAGATAAGTTCTGTATTTTCTTGCAAGGCTTGGGTAGATATGTTTAAAAATCAGGCTTTTTGCAAAGCAGGGGCACAGCTGAGATAAGTTCTGTATTTTCTTGCAAGGCTTGGGTAGATATGTTTAAAAATCAGGCTTTTTGCAAAGCAGGGGCACAGCTGAGATAAGTTCTGTATTTTCTTGCAAGGCTTGGGTAGATATGTTTAAAAATCAGGCTTTTTGCAAAGCAGGGGCACAGCTGAGATAAGTTCTGTATTTTCTTGCAAGGCTTGGGTAGATATGTTTAAAAATCAGGCTTTTTGCAAAGCAGGGGCACAGCTGAGATAAGTTCTGTATTTTCTTGCAAGGCTTGGGTAGATATGTTTAAAAATCAGGCTTTTTGCAAAGCAGGGGCACAGCTGAGATAAGTTCTGTATTTTCTTGCAAGGCTTGGGTAGATATGTTTAAAAATCAGGCTTTTTGCAAAGCAGGGGCACAGCTGAGATAAGTTCTGTATTTTCTTGCAAGGCTTGGGTAGATATGTTTAAAAATCAGGCTTTTTGCAAAGCAGGGGCACAGCTGAGATAAGTTCTGTATTTTCTTGCAAGGCTTGGGTAGATATGTTTAAAAATCAGGCTTTTTGCAAAGCAGGGGCACAGCTGAGATAAGTTCTGTATTTTCTTGCAAGGCTTGGGTAGATATGTTTAAAAATCAGGCTTTTTGCAAAGCAGGGGCACAGCTGAGATAAGTTCTGTATTTTCTTGCAAGGCTTGGGTAGATATGTTTAAAAATCAGGCTTTTTGCAAAGCAGGGGCACAGCTGAGATAAGTTCTGTATTTTCTTGCAAGGCTTGGGTAGATATGTTTAAAAATCAGGCTTTTTGCAAAGCAGGGGCACAGCTGAGATAAGTTCTGTATTTTCTTGCAAGGCTTGGGTAGATATGTTTAAAAATCAGGCTTTTTGCAAAGCAGGGGCACAGCTGAGATAAGTTCTGTATTTTCTTGCAAGGCTTGGGTAGATATGTTTAAAAATCAGGCTTTTTGCAAAGCAGGGGCACAGCTGAGATAAGTTCTGTATTTTCTTGCAAGGCTTGGGTAGATATGTTTAAAAATCAGGCTTTTTGCAAAGCAGGGGCACAGCTGAGATAAGTTCTGTATTTTCTTGCAAGGCTTGGGTAGATATGTTTAAAAATCAGGCTTTTTGCAAAGCAGGGGCACAGCTGAGATAAGTTCTGTATTTTCTTGCAAGGCTTGGGTAGATATGTTTAAAAATCAGGCTTTTTGCAAAGCAGGGGCACAGCTGAGATAAGTTCTGTATTTTCTTGCAAGGCTTGGGTAGATATGTTTAAAAATCAGGCTTTTTGCAAAGCAGGGGCACAGCTGAGATAAGTTCTGTATTTTCTTGCAAGGCTTGGGTAGATATGTTTAAAAATCAGGCTTTTTGCAAAGCAGGGGCACAGCTGAGATAAGTTCTGTATTTTCTTGCAAGGCTTGGGTAGATATGTTTAAAAATCAGGCTTTTTGCAAAGCAGGGGCACAGCTGAGATAAGTTCTGTATTTTCTTGCAAGGCTTGGGTAGATATGTTTAAAAATCAGGCTTTTTGCAAAGCAGGGGCACAGCTGAGATAAGTTCTGTATTTTCTTGCAAGGCTTGGGTAGATATGTTTAAAAATCAGGCTTTTTGCAAAGCAGGGGCACAGCTGAGATAAGTTCTGTATTTTCTTGCAAGGCTTGGGTAGATATGTTTAAAAATCAGGCTTTTTGCAAAGCAGGGGCACAGCTGAGATAAGTTCTGTATTTTCTTGCAAGGCTTGGGTAGATATGTTTAAAAATCAGGCTTTTTGCAAAGCAGGGGCACAGCTGAGATAAGTTCTGTATTTTCTTGCAAGGCTTGGGTAGATATGTTTAAAAATCAGGCTTTTTGCAAAGCAGGGGCACAGCTGAGATAAGTTCTGTATTTTCTTGCAAGGCTTGGGTAGATATGTTTAAAAATCAGGCTTTTTGCAAAGCAGGGGCACAGCTGAGATAAGTTCTGTATTTTCTTGCAAGGCTTGGGTAGATATGCTTAAAAATCAGGCTTTTTGCAAAGCAGGGGCACAGCTGAGATAAGTTCTGTATTTTCTTGCAAGGCTTGGGTAGATATGTTTAAAAATCAGGCTTTTTGCAAAGCAGGGGCACAGCTGAGATAAGTTCTGTATTTTCTTGCAAGGCTTGGGTAGATATGTTTAAAAATCAGGCTTTTTGCAAAGCAGGGGCACAGCTGAGATAAGTTCTGTATTTTCTTGCAAGGCTTGGGTAGATATGTTTAAAAATCAGGCTTTTTGCAAAGCAGGGGCACAGCTGAGATAAGTTCTGTATTTTCTTGCAAGGCTTGGGTAGATATGTTTAAAAATCAGGCTTTTTGCAAAGCAGGGGCACAGCTGAGATAAGTTCTGTATTTTCTTGCAAGGCTTGGGTAGATATGTTTAAAAATCAGGCTTTTTGCAAAGCAGGGGCACAGCTGAGATAAGTTCTGTATTTTCTTGCAAGGCTTGGGTAGATATGTTTAAAAATCAGGCTTTTTGCAAAGCAGGGGCACAGCTGAGATAAGTTCTGTATTTTCTTGCAAGGCTTGGGTAGATATGTTTAAAAATCAGGCTTTTTGCAAAGCAGGGGCACAGCTGAGATAAGTTCTGTATTTTCTTGCAAGGCTTGGGTAGATATGTTTAAAAATCAGGCTTTTTGCAAAGCAGGGGCACAGCTGAGATAAGTTCTGTATTTTCTTGCAAGGCTTGGGTAGATATGTTTAAAAATCAGGCTTTTTGCAAAGCAGGGGCACAGCTGAGATAAGTTCTGTATTTTCTTGCAAGGCTTGGGTAGATATGTTTAAAAATCAGGCTTTTTGCAAAGCAGGGGCACAGCTGAGATAAGTTCTGTATTTTCTTGCAAGGCTTGGGTAGATATGTTTAAAAATCAGGCTTTTTGCAAAGCAGGGGCACAGCTGAGATAAGTTCTGTATTTTCTTGCAAGGCTTGGGTAGATATGTTTAAAAATCAGGCTTTTTGCAAAGCAGGGGCACAGCTGAGATAAGTTCTGTATTTTCTTGCAAGGCTTGGGTAGATATGTTTAAAAATCAGGCTTTTTGCAAAGCAGGGGCACAGCTGAGATAAGTTCTGTATTTTCTTGCAAGGCTTGGGTAGATATGTTTAAAAATCAGGCTTTTTGCAAAGCAGGGGCACAGCTGAGATAAGTTCTGTATTTTCTGGCAAGGCTTGGGTAGATATGTTTAAAAATCAGGCTTTTTGCAAAGCAGGGGCACAGCTGAGATAAGTTCTGTATTTTCTTGCAAGGCTTGGGTAGATATGTTTAAAAATCAGGCTTTTTGCAAAGCAGGGGCACAGCTGAGATAAGTTCTGTATTTTCTTGCAAGGCTTGGGTAGATATGTTTAAAAATCAGGCTTTTTGCAAAGCAGGGGCACAGCTGAGATAAGTTCTGTATTTTCTTGCAAGGCTTGGGTAGATATGTTTAAAAATCAGGCTTTTTGCAAAGCAGGGGCACAGCTGAGATAAGTTCTGTATTTTCTTGCAAGGCTTGGGTAGATATGTTTAAAAATCAGGCTTTTTGCAAAGCAGGGGCACAGCTGAGATAAGTTCTGTATTTTCTTGCAAGGCTTGGGTAGATATGTTTAAAAATCAGGCTTTTTGCAAAGCAGGGGCACAGCTGAGATAAGTTCTGTATTTTCTTGCAAGGCTTGGGTAGATATGTTTAAAAATCAGGCTTTTTGCAAAGCAGGGGCACAGCTGAGATAAGTTCTGTATTTTCTTGCAAGGCTTGGGTAGATATGTTTAAAAATTAGGCTTTTTGCAAAGCAGGGGCACAGCTGAGATAAGTTCTGTATTTTCTTGCAAGGCTTGGGTAGATATGTTTAAAAATCAGGCTTTTTGCAAAGCAGGGGCACAGCTGAGATAAGTTCTGTATTTTCTTGCAAGGCTTGGGTAGATATGTTTAAAAATCAGGCTTTTTGCAAAGCAGGGGCACAGCTGAGATAAGTTCTGTATTTTCTTGCAAGGCTTGGGTAGATATGTTTAAAAATCAGGCTTTTTGCAAAGCAGGGGCACAGCTGAGATAAGTTCTGTATTTTCTTGCAAGGCTTGGGTAGATATGTTTAAAAATCAGGCTTTTCAATACAAATGCACATTCGTTAACAAAACAGGGATATTTGTTGTGTTTTAATGAGATGAAGATCTGAACAAATGCAGCTCAAAATTGAAAGAAAACAAAGGAATAATGCCAAATTCGGGATAATTTTTTTCCTTTTAATAGATAAAAAGAGTGCCCCGGCCACGTTAACAGGAGGCCTAGTGTGATGGCTCCCAGGGCCTGTACTAAAGGAGAAGGTCTTTTAGTGCAGACCTGCAGACCCTGGGAACCACTGCACTAAGTCTCCACGGCCGGGGCTTTGTGAAGAAGAGGAGCAGGTTAGCGCGGCTCTTCAGTGCGCTTAGTTAAGTATTTTAGTCGCTATATGGGAACTTTTTTACCTGTAGCAATGGAACATGTACATTTGTTTAACAAAGCAACTGTACATTTTTCAAGAATGGTTGGAATTAGTATTGTCTAAAATGAGACAAATACAGAACAGCATGGGAGATAAATATTTGAAATACAAAGTCTTCAATATATTCAAAACTACAGATTCGGCTGAACACAAAATTTCACCTGTGCACATGTCTAATAAATGTAAGAAAAAAGTGATGAAAAGAATTATATTTATTGTACTGTACATGCCTGACGTTTAAGACCTCCTATTCAGGTTTGGGCCAAGCATCAAGGCCATAAATCCCTTCCGTGAAAAGATGATATAAAAAAAGTGCTAATAATAGTGCATAGGTAAATCAGAGATGCTAAGACATAGTAGAAAAGGGTTCAGAAAGATGGCTGCCCTAACCCAACATCACTTAGTGCGGCGCTGGTACTGACAGCTACAGATTTCTTCCTGACAGTGCACCTTATGACTTAATTTCTAAAACAGTGTGGCCCTCCGATCCCTGGTAAGTAAGTGAAGTTCTGGCTGTTCTTGAGAGTCTGACAATGGTGAACCATTGTGAACCTTACTTTACATCCCTTACCCAGAATTCTTAAATGCACCTGTAGCTCTTAAGAAATTCTGGTCAGGTAGCCCTACTTGACATGAAGATTTTAACCAGAGAACCACAGAAGTTCTTTATCCACCATTCGAACAATCCTTTGTTGCAATCTTTGATCAATTTTTCTCTTTCATCCACATCCAGGGAGATTAGCTACAGTGCCATGCAAACTTCTTGACAATGTTGCGCACAGTGGACACAGGAACATTACGATCTCTGGAGATGGACTTGTAACCTTGAGATTGTCCATGCTTTTCCAGAATATTTGTTCTTAAATTCTCAGACAATTCTTTGCTGCTCTTTCTCTTCTCCGTGCTCAGTGTGGCACACAGAGACACACAACAGAAAGGTTGAGTACATTTTTCACCATTTCAACTGGTTGCCATTGTGATTTCTATATTGTCAGCACTTGTTAATTGATACAGGTGAGTTTAATTACAACAAAAATAAAAAAGAGAGAGATATCCACAGTATTGATGAATACCAAAGAATGACAAGGCTGCACTCAAAAAATCCTTAAAGGGAAACTGATCCCAAATTTTTTCTTTCATGATTCAGATAGAGCATGCAATTTTAAGCAACTTTCTAATTTACTTCCATTATCAATTTTTCTTCCTTCTCTTGCTACCTTTATTTGAAAAAGAAGGCATCTAAGCTAAGGAGCCAGCAAATTTGTGGTTCAGAACCATGGACAGTGCTTGTTTATTGGTGCTGTCCAATCAGTAAGGACAATCCAGGTTGTTCACAAAAAATGGGCCGGTATCTAAACTTACATTCTTGCTTTTCAAATAAACATACCAAGAGAATGGAGAAAATGTGATAATTGGAGTAAATTAGAAAGTTGCCTTAAAATTGCATGCTCTATCTGATTCACGAAAGAAAACATTTGGGTTCAGTGTCCCTTTAATAAAAAAAGTATTTATTTATACTTCTTCACAAGCCCCCCCAAAACAAAAACACAATGACCCTTAGAGGCCTACTTATCAAGCCGTCAACTGTGCTGCATTCGACGACACCAATATGCTTGCCTGACATCGCCTAACATCGCTGCCGTGGACCTGAATACGTTCTCCATATTTAACAAAAAAGCTGTCAAAAAGCTGCGAACCAAGTATGGGGCGATGAGCAGCGGACTGTTGTTAACTGATAGTCATCGATCTCGCTGCTATTCAACTTTTTCACAGCTTTTTTTGTATACTGTCACTAAACACCGCCACTATACTAAACTGTTTAACCCCAATCCTGCCGCTCCTGGACCACGCCGCAACTAAATAAAGTTATTATCCCCTATCCCGCTGCTCCCGGAGCCCACCGCAACTCTAATAAAATTATTAACCCCTATCCCGCCGCTCCCGGACCCTGCCGCCACCTACATTATGTTAATAAACCCCTATCCCACCGCTCACGGAGCCCACCGCAACTAAATAAAGTTATTAACCCCTAAACCGCCAGCCCCCCACATCGCCATAAACTAAATTAACCTATTAACCCCTAAACCTAACATCCCGCTAACATTATATTAAATATTACCTCATCCCTATCTTATAATAAATTTAAACTTACCTTTTAAATTAAATTAAACTATATTAAACTAATAATTAATCTACCCTAACTATTATACTAAAATGACAATAAATGTTATTAAACTATTCATTAATCTACCCTAACTGTTATACTAAAATTACATTAAACTATATTAAGCTAATAATTAATCTACATGCAAAGAGAGAAGCGCTCTACCAGGAACGAACAACAGCTCAGTGGCTTGTTCTATGGCGATTTACCACCCGGAAGCAGCCTCTTTTAGACCAGTGTGCTTTTCACAGAAGAAAACTTTCCTGAAGTACATCAGTCTGATCCCGCCAAGTAAGGTCAGTCCAGCCCCGAAATACCAGGCAATTCTCCTCTGAACAAGGAACATTACAACCCCAGACGATCGTTTCGGCCTCCTATGGGCCTCGTCAGTGAGGTGCAGCCACATTCCTCTAAGCACACTGGGCAAGGAGTCCACGTCTGGTTTCCCCCATCACCCATAGGGAGACTTCCCCAGGGTCATAATAATTTGCATACAAAGAGAGAAGCGCTCTACCAGGAACGAACAACAGCTCAGTGGCTTGTTCTATGGCGATTTACCACCCGGAAGCAGCCTCTTTTAGACCAGTGTGCTTTTCACAGAAGAAAACTTTCCTGAAGTACATCAGTCTGATCCCGCCAAGTAAGGTCAGTCCAGCCCCGAAATACCAGGCAATTCTCCTCTGAACAAGGAACATTACAACCCCAGACGATCGTTTCGGCCTCCTATGGGCCTCGTCAGTGAGGTGCAGCCACATTCCTCTAAGCACACTGGGCAAGGAGTCCACGTCTGGTTTCCCCCATCACCCATAGGGAGACTTCCCCAGGGTCATAATAATTTGCATACAAAGAGAGAAGCGCTCTACCAGGAACGAACAACAGCTCAGTGGCTTGTTCTATGGCGATTTACCACCCGGAAGCAGCCTCTTTTAGACCAGTGTGCTTTTCACAGAAGAAAACTTTCCTGAAGTACATCAGTCTGATCCCGCCAAGTAAGGTCAGTCCAGCCCCGAAATACCAGGCAATTCTCCTCTGAACAAGGAACATTACAACCCCAGACGATCGTTTCGGCCTCCTATGGGCCTCGTCAGTGAGGTGCAGCCACATTCCTCTAAGCACACTGGGCAAGGAGTCCACGTCTGGTTTCCCCCATCACCCATAGGGAGACTTCCCCAGGGTCATAATAATTTGCATACAAAGAGAGAAGCGCTCTACCAGGAACGAACAACAGCTCAGTGGCTTGTTCTATGGCGATTTACCACCCGGAAGCAGCCTCTTTTAGACCAGTGTGCTTTTCACAGAAGAAAACTTTCCTGAAGTACATCAGTCTGATCCCGCCAAGTAAGGTCAGTCCAGCCCCGAAATACCAGGCAATTCTCCTCTGAACAAGGAACATTACAACCCCAGACGATCGTTTCGGCCTCCTATGGGCCTCGTCAGTGAGGTGCAGCCACATTCCTCTAAGCACACTGGGCAAGGAGTCCACGTCTGGTTTCCCCCATCACCCATAGGGAGACTTCCCCAGGGTCATAATAATTTGCATACAAAGAGAGAAGCGCTCTACCAGGAACGAACAACAGCTCAGTGGCTTGTTCTATGGCGATTTACCACCCGGAAGCAGCCTCTTTTAGACCAGTGTGCTTTTCACAGAAGAAAACTTTCCTGAAGTACATCAGTCTGATCCCGCCAAGTAAGGTCAGTCCAGCCCCGAAATACCAGGCAATTCTCCTCTGAACAAGGAACATTACAACCCCAGACGATCGTTTCGGCCTCCTATGGGCCTCGTCAGTGAGGTGCAGCCACATTCCTCTAAGCACACTGGGCAAGGAGTCCACGTCTGGTTTCCCCCATCACCCATAGGGAGACTTCCCCAGGGTCATAATAATTTGCATACAAAGAGAGAAGCGCTCTACCAGGAACGAACAACAGCTCAGTGGCTTGTTCTATGGCGATTTACCACCCGGAAGCAGCCTCTTTTAGACCAGTGTGCTTTTCACAGAAGAAAACTTTCCTGAAGTACATCAGTCTGATCCCGCCAAGTAAGGTCAGTCCAGCCCCGAAATACCAGGCAATTCTCCTCTGAACAAGGAACATTACAACCCCAGACGATCGTTTCGGCCTCCTATGGGCCTTGTCAGTGAGGTGCAGCCACATTCCTCTAAGCACACTGGGCAAGGAGTCCACGTCTGGTTTCCCCCATCACCCATAGGGAGACTTCCCCAGGGTCATAATAATTTGCATACAAAGAGAGAAGCGCTCTACCAGGAACGAACAACAGCTCAGTGGCTTGTTCTATGGCGATTTACCACCCGGAAGCAGCCTCTTTTAGACCAGTGTGCTTTTCACAGAAGAAAACTTTCCTGAAGTACATCAGTCTGATCCCGCCAAGTAAGGTCAGTCCAGCCCCGAAATACCAGTCAATTCTCCTCTGAACAAGGAACATTACAACCCCAGACGATCGTTTCGGCCTCCTATGGGCCTCGTCAGTGAGGTGCAGCCACATTCCTCTAAGCACACTGGGCAAGGAGTCCACATCTGGTTTCCCCCATCACCCATAGGGAGACTTCCCCAGGGTCATAATAATTTGCATACAAAGAGAGAAGCGCTCTACCAGGAACGAACAACAGCTCAGTGGCTTGTTCTATGGCGATTTACCACCCGGAAGCAGCCTCTTTTAGACCAGTGTGCTTTTCACAGAAGAAAACTTTCCTGAAGTACATCAGTCTGATCCCGCCAAGTAAGGTCAGTCCAGCCCCGAAATACCAGGCAATTCTCCTCTGAACAAGGAACATTACAACCCCAGACGATCGTTTCGGCCTCCTATGGGCCTCGTCAGTGAGGTGCAGCCACATTCCTCTAAGCACACTGGGCAAGGAGTCCACGTCTGGTTTCCCCCATCACCCATAGGGAGACTTCCCCAGGGTCATAATAATTTGCATACAAAGAGAGAAGCGCTCTACCAGGAACGAACAACAGCTCAGTGGCTTGTTCTATGGCGATTTACCACCCGGAAGCAGCCTCTTTTAGACCAGTGTGCTTTTCACAGAAGAAAACTTTCCTGAAGTACATCAGTCTGATCCCGCCAAGTAAGGTCAGTCCAGCCCCGAAATACCAGGCAATTCTCCTCTGAACAAGGAACATTACAACCCCAGACGATCGTTTCGGCCTCCTATGGGCCTCGTCAGTGAGGTGCAGCCACATTCCTCTAAGCACACTGGGCAAGGAGTCCACGTCTGGTTTCCCCCATCACCCATAGGGAGACTTCCCCAGGGTCATAATAATTTGCATACAAAGAGAGAAGCGCTCTACCAGGAACGAACAACAGCTCAGTGGCTTGTTCTATGGCGATTTACCACCCGGAAGCAGCCTCTTTTAGACCAGTGTGCTTTTCACAGAAGAAAACTTTCCTGAAGTACATCAGTCTGATCCCGCCAAGTAAGGTCAGTCCAGCCCCGAAATACCAGGCAATTCTCCTCTGAACAAGGAACATTACAACCCCAGACGATCGTTTCGGCCTCCTATGGGCCTCGTCAGTGAGGTGCAGCCACATTCCTCTAAGCACACTGGGCAAGGAGTCCACGTCTGGTTTCCCCCATCACCCATAGGGAGACTTCCCCAGGGTCATAATAATTTGCATACAAAGAGAGAAGCGCTCTACCAGGAACGAACAACAGCTCAGTGGCTTGTTCTATGGCGATTTACCACCCGGAAGCAGCCTCTTTTAGACCAGTGTGCTTTTCACAGAAGAAAACTTTCCTGAAGTACATCAGTCTGATCCCGCCAAGTAAGGTCAGTCCAGCCCCGAAATACCAGGCAATTCTCCTCTGAACAAGGAACATTACAACCCCAGACAATCGTTTCGGCCTCCTATGGGCCTCGTCAGTGAGGTGCAGCCACATTCCTCTAAGCACACTGGGCAAGGAGTCCACGTCTGGTTTCCCCCATCACCCATAGGGAGACTTCCCCAGGGTCATAATAATTTGCATACAAAGAGAGAAGCGCTCTACCAGGAACGAACAACAGCTCAGTGGCTTGTTCTATGGCGATTTACCACCCGGAAGCAGCCTCTTTTAGACCAGTGTGCTTTTCACAGAAGAAAACTTTCCTGAAGTACATCAGTCTGATCCCGCCAAGTAAGGTCAGTCCAGCCCCGAAATACCAGGCAATTCTCCTCTGAACAAGGAACATTACAACCCCAGACGATCGTTTCGGCCTCCTATGGGCCTCGTCAGTGAGGTGCAGCCACATTCCTCTAAGCACACTGGGCAAGGAGTCCACGTCTGGTTTCCCCCATCACCCATAGGGAGACTTCCCCAGGGTCATAATAATTTGCATACAAAGAGAGAAGCGCTCTACCAGGAACGAACAACAGCTCAGTGGCTTGTTCTATGGCGATTTACCACCCGGAAGCAGCCTCTTTTAGACCAGTGTGCTTTTCACAGAAGAAAACTTTCCTGAAGTACATCAGTCTGATCCCGCCAAGTAAGGTCAGTCCAGCCCCGAAATACCAGGCAATTCTCCTCTGAACAAGGAACATTACAACCCCAGACGATCGTTTCGGCCTCCTATGGGCCTCGTCAGTGAGGTGCAGCCACATTCCTCTAAGCACACTGGGCAAGGAGTCCACGTCTGGTTTCCCCCATCACCCATAGGGAGACTTCCCCAGGGTCATAATAATTTGCATACAAAGAGAGAAGCGCTCTACCAGGAACGAACAACAGCTCAGTGGCTTGTTCTATGGCGATTTACCACCCGGAAGCAGCCTCTTTTAGACCAGTGTGCTTTTCACAGAAGAAAACTTTCCTGAAGTACATCAGTCTGATCCCGCCAAGTAAGGTCAGTCCAGCCCCGAAATACCAGGCAATTCTCCTCTGAACAAGGAACATTACAACCCCAGACGATCGTTTCGGCCTCCTATAGGCCTCGTCAGTGAGGTGCAGCCACATTCCTCTAAGCACACTGGGCAAGGAGTCCACGTCTGGTTTCCCCCATCACCCATAGGGAGACTTCCCCAGGGTCATAATAATTTGCATACAAAGAGAGAAGCGCTCTACCAGGAACGAACAACAGCTCAGTGGCTTGTTCTATGGCGATTTACCACCCGGAAGCAGCCTCTTTTAGACCAGTGTGCTTTTCACAGAAGAAAACTTTCCTGAAGTACATCAGTCTGATCCCGCCAAGTAAGGTCAGTCCAGCCCCGAAATACCAGGCAATTCTCCTCTGAACAAGGAACATTACAACCCCAGACGATCGTTTCGGCCTCCTATGGGCCTCGTCAGTGAGGTGCAGCCACATTCCTCTAAGCACACTGGGCAAGGAGTCCACGTCTGGTTTCCCCCATCACCCATAGGGAGACTTCCCCAGGGTCATAATAATTTGCATACAAAGAGAGAAGCGCTCTACCAGGAACGAACAACAGCTCAGTGGCTTGTTCTATGGCGATTTACCACCCGGAAGCAGCCTCTTTTAGACCAGTGTGCTTTTCACAGAAGAAAACTTTCCTGAAGTACATCAGTCTGATCCCGCCAAGTAAGGTCAGTCCAGCCCCGAAATACCAGGAAATTCTCCTCTGAACAAGGAACATTACAACCCCAGACGATCGTTTCGGCCTCCTATGGGCCTCGTCAGTGAGGTGCAGCCACATTCCTCTAAGCACACTGGGCAAGGAGTCCACGTCTGGTTTCCCCCATCACCCATAGGGAGACTTCCCCAGGGTCATAATAATTTGCATACAAAGAGAGAAGCGCTCTACCAGGAACGAACAACAGCTCAGTGGCTTGTTCTATGGCGATTTACCACCCGGAAGCAGCCTCTTTTAGACCAGTGTGCTTTTCACAGAAGAAAACTTTCCTGAAGTACATCAGTCTGATCCCGCCAAGTAAGGTCAGTCCAGCCCCGAAATACCAGGCAATTCTCCTCTGAACAAGGAACATTACAACCCCAGACGATCGTTTCGGCCTCCTATGGGCCTCGTCAGTGAGGTGCAGCCACATTCCTCTAAGCACACTGGGCAAGGAGTCCACATCTGGTTTCCCCCATCACCGATAGGGAGACTTCCCCAGGGTCATAATAATTTGCATACAAAGAGAGAAGCGCTCTACCAGGAACGAACAACAGCTCAGTGGCTTGTTCTATGGCGATTTACCACCCGGAAGCAGCCTCTTTTAGACCAGTGTGCTTTTCACAGAAGAAAACTTTCCTGAAGTACATCAGTCTGATCCCGCCAAGTAAGGTCAGTCCAGCCCCGAAATACCAGGCAATTCTCCTCTGAACAAGGAACATTACAACCCCAGACGATCGTTTCGGCCTCCTATGGGCCTCGTCAGTGAGGTGCAGCCACATTCCTCTAAGCACACTGGGCAAGGAGTCCACGTCTGGTTTCCCCCATCACCCATAGGGAGACTTCCCCAGGGTCATAATAATTTGCATACAAAGAGAGAAGCGCTCTACCAGGAACGAACAACAGCTCAGTGGCTTGTTCTATGGCGATTTACCACCCGGAAGCAGCCTCTTTTAGACCAGTGTGCTTTTCACAGAAGAAAACTTTCCTGAAGTACATCAGTCTGATCCCGCCAAGTAAGGTCAGTCCAGCCCCGAAATATCAGGCAATTCTCCTCTGAACAAGGAACATTACAACCCCAGACGATCGTTTCGGCCTCCTATGGGCCTCGTCAGTGAGGTGCAGCCACATTCCTCTAAGCACACTGGGCAAGGAGTCCACGTCTGGTTTCCCCCATCACCCATAGGGAGACTTCCCCAGGGTCATAATAATTTGCATACAAAGAGAGAAGCGCTCTACCTGGAACGAACAACAGCTCAGTGGCTTGTTCTATGGCGATTTACCACCCGGAAGCAGCCTCTTTTAGACCAGTGTGCTTTTCACAGAAGAAAACTTTCCTGAAGTACATCAGTCTGATCCCGCCAAGTAAGGTCAGTCCAGCCCCGAAATACCAGGCAATTCTCCTCTGAACAAGGAACATTACAACCCCAGACGATCGTTTCGGCCTCCTATGGGCCTCGTCAGTGAGGTGCAGCCACATTCCTCTAAGCACACTGGGCAAGGAGTCCACGTCTGGTTTCCCCCATCACCCATAGGGAGACTTCCCCAGGGTCATAATAATTTGCATACAAAGAGAGAAGCGCTCTACCAGGAACGAACAACAGCTCAGTGGCTTGTTCTATGGCGATTTACCACCCGGAAGCAGCCTCTTTTAGACCAGTGTGCTTTTCACAGAAGAAAACTTTCCTGAAGTACATCAGTCTGATCCCGCCAAGTAAGGTCAGTCCAGCCCCGAAATACCAGGCAATTCTCCTCTGAACAAGGAACATTACAACCCCAGACGATCGTTTCGGCCTCCTATGGGCCTCGTCAGTGAGGTGCAGCCACATTCCTCTAAGCACACTGGGCAAGGAGTCCACGTCTGGTTTCCCCCATCACCCATAGGGAGACTTCCCCAGGGTCATAATAATTTGCATACAAAGAGAGAAGCGCTCTACCAGGAACGAACAACAGCTCAGTGGCTTGTTCTATGGCGATTTACCACCCGGAAGCAGCCTCTTTTAGACCAGTGTGCTTTTCACAGAAGAAAACTTTCCTGAAGTACATCAGTCTGATCCCGCCAAGTAAGGTCAGTCCAGCCCCGAAATACCAGGCAATTCTCCTCTGAACAAGGAACATTACAACCCCAGACGATCGTTTCGGCCTCCTATGGGCCTCGTCAGTGAGGTGCAGCCACATTCCTCTAAGCACACTGGGCAAGGAGTCCACGTCTGGTTTCCCCCATCACCCATAGGGAGACTTCCCCAGGGTCATAATAATTTGCATACAAAGAGAGAAGCGCTCTACCAGGAACGAACAACAGCTCAGTGGCTTGTTCTATGGCGATTTACCACCCGGAAGCAGCCTCTTTTAGACCAGTGTGCTTTTCACAGAAGAAAACTTTCCTGAAGTACATCAGTCTGATCCCGCCAAGTAAGGTCAGTCCAGCCCCGAAATACCAGGCAATTCTCCTCTGAACAAGGAACATTACAACCCCAGACGATCGTTTCGGCCTCCTATGGGCCTCGTCAGTGAGGTGCAGCCACATTCCTCTAAGCACACTGGGCAAGGAGTCCACGTCTGGTTTCCCCCATCACCCATAGGGAGACTTCCCCAGGGTCATAATAATTTGCATACAAAGAGAGAAGCGCTCTACCAGGAACGAACAACAGCTCAGTGGCTTGTTCTATGGCGATTTACCACCCGGAAGCAGCCTCTTTTAGACCAGTGTGCTTTTCACAGAAGAAAACTTTCCTGAAGTACATCAGTCTGATCCCGCCAAGTAAGGTCAGTCCAGCCCCGAAATACCAGGCAATTCTCCTCTGAACAAGGAACATTACAACCCCAGACGATCGTTTCGGCCTCCTATGGGCCTCGTCAGTGAGGTGCAGCCACATTCCTCTAAGCACACTGGGCAAGGAGTCCACGTCTGGTTTCCCCCATCACCCATAGGGAGACTTCCCCAGGGTCATAATAATTTGCATACAAAGAGAGAAGCGCTCTACCAGGAACGAACAACAGCTCAGTGGCTTGTTCTATGGCGATTTACCACCCGGAAGCAGCCTCTTTTAGACCAGTGTGCTTTTCACAGAAGAAAACTTTCCTGAAGTACATCAGTCTGATCCCGCCAAGTAAGGTCAGTCCAGCCCCGAAATACCAGGCAATTCTCCTCTGAACAAGGAACATTACAACCCCAGACGATCGTTTCGGCCTCCTATGGGCCTCGTCAGTGAGGTGCAGCCACATTCCTCTAAGCACACTGGGCAAGGAGTCCACGTCTGGTTTCCCCCATCACCCATAGGGAGACTTCCCCAGGGTCATAATAATTTGCATACAAAGAGAGAAGCGCTCTACCAGGAACGAACAACAGCTCAGTGGCTTGTTCTATGGCGATTTACCACCCGGAAGCAGCCTCTTTTAGACCAGTGTGCTTTTCACAGAAGAAAACTTTCCTGAAGTACATCAGTCTGATCCCGCCAAGTAAGGTCAGTCCAGCCCCGAAATACCAGGCAATTCTCCTCTGAACAAGGAACATTACAACCCCAGACGATCGTTTCGGCCTCCTATGGGCCTCGTCAGTGAGGTGCAGCCACATTCCTCTAAGCACACTGGGCAAGGAGTCCACGTCTGGTTTCCCCCATCACCCATAGGGAGACTTCCCCAGGGTCATAATAATTTGCATACAAAGAGAGAAGCGCTCTACCAGGAACGAACAACAGCTCAGTGGCTTGTTCTATGGCGATTTACCACCCGGAAGCAGCCTCTTTTAGACCAGTGTGCTTTTCACAGAAGAAAACTTTCCTGAAGTACATCAGTCTGATCCCGCCAAGTAAGGTCAGTCCAGCCCCGAAATACCAGGCAATTCTCCTCTGAACAAGGAACATTACAACCCCAGACGATCGTTTCGGCCTCCTATGGGCCTCGTCAGTGAGGTGCAGCCACATTCCTCTAAGCACACTGGGCAAGGAGTCCACGTCTGGTTTCCCCCATCACCCATAGGGAGACTTCCCCAGGGTCATAATAATTTGCATACAAAGAGAGAAGCGCTCTACCAGGAACGAACAACAGCTCAGTGGCTTGTTCTATGGCGATTTACCACCCGGAAGCAGCCTCTTTTAGACCAGTGTGCTTTTCACAGAAGAAAACTTTCCTGAAGTACATCAGTCTGATCCCGCCAAGTAAGGTCAGTCCAGCCCCGAAATACCAGGCAATTCTCCTCTGAACAAGGAACATTACAACCCCAGACGATCGTTTCGGCCTCCTATGGGCCTCGTCAGTGAGGTGCAGCCACATTCCTCTAAGCACACTGGGCAAGGAGTCCACGTCTGGTTTCCCCCATCACCCATAGGGAGACTTCCCCAGGGTCATAATAATTTGCATACAAAGAGAGAAGCGCTCTACCAGGAACGAACAACAGCTCAGTGGCTTGTTCTATGGCGATTTACCACCCGGAAGCAGCCTCTTTTAGACCAGTGTGCTTTTCACAGAAGAAAACTTTCCTGAAGTACATCAGTCTGATCCCGCCAAGTAAGGTCAGTCCAGCCCCGAAATACCAGGCAATTCTCCTCTGAACAAGGAACATTACAACCCCAGACGATCGTTTCGGCCTCCTATGGGCCTCGTCAGTGAGGTGCAGCCACATTCCTCTAAGCACACTGGGCAAGGAGTCCACGTCTGGTTTCCCCCATCACCCATAGGGAGACTTCCCCAGGGTCATAATAATTTGCATACAAAGAGAGAAGCGCTCTACAAGGAACGAACAACAGCTCAGTGGCTTGTTCTATGGCGATTTACCACCCGGAAGCAGCCTCTTTTAGACCAGTGTGCTTTTCACAGAAGAAAACTTTCCTGAAGTACATCAGTCTGATCCCGCCAAGTAAGGTCAGTCCAGCCCCGAAATACCAGGCAATTCTCCTCTGAACAAGGAACATTACAACCCCAGACGATCGTTTCGGCCTCCTATGGGCCTCGTCAGTGAGGTGCAGCCACATTCCTCTAAGCACACTGGGCAAGGAGTCCACGTCTGGTTTCCCCCATCACCCATAGGGAGACTTCCCCAGGGTCATAATAATTTGCATACAAAGAGAGAAGCGCTCTACCAGGAACGAACAACAGCTCAGTGGCTTGTTCTATGGCGATTTACCACCCGGAAGCAGCCTCTTTTAGACCAGTGTGCTTTTCACAGAAGAAAACTTTCCTGAAGTACATCAGTCTGATCCCGCCAAGTAAGGTCAGTCCAGCCCCGAAATACCAGGCAATTCTCCTCTGAACAAGGAACATGACAACCCCAGACGATCGTTTCGGCCTCCTATGGGCCTCGTCAGTGAGGTGCAGCCACATTCCTCTAAGCACACTGGGCAAGGAGTCCACGTCTGGTTTCCCCCATCACCCATAGGGAGACTTCCCCAGGGTCATAATAATTTGCATACAAAGAGAGAAGCGCTCTACCAGGAACGAACAACAGCTCAGTGGCTTGTTCTATGGCGATTTACCACCCGGAAGCAGCCTCTTCTGTGAAGTCAGGATCAGACTGATATGCTTCAGGAAAGTTTTTCTCTGTGAAAGGCACATGTTGAGCAAAAAGAGGCTGCTTCTTGGGTGGTAACTAGCCATAGAACAAGCTATTATGCTATTGTTCGTTCCCAGGTTGAGCGCTTCTCTCTTTTTATTTATGTAAATTATGACATTTTGGGAAGTCTCCCTAAGTGTGATGCGGCAATCCAGACGTGGACCCGTTGCTCAGTGTGCCTAGAGGGATATGGCTGCACCTCACTGACGAGGCCCACAATAGGCCGAAACGTACGTCTGGGGTTTTGCTGTTTCTCTCGTTCAGAGAAGGATTGCCTGGTATTTCGGGGCTGGACTGTACTGTGAAGTCAGGATCAGACTGATATGCTTCAGGAAAGTTTTTCTCTGTGAAAGGCACATGTTGAGCAAAAAGAGGCTGCTTCTTGGGTGGTAACTAGCCATAGAACAAGCTATTATGCTATTGTTCGTTCCCAGGTTGAGCGCTTCTCTCTTTTTATTTATGTAAATTATGACATTTTGGGAAGTCTCCCTAAGTGTGATGCGGCAATCCAGACGTGGACCCGTTGCTCAGTGTGCCTAGAGGGATATGGCTGCACCTCACTGACGAGGCCCACAATAGGCCGAAACGTACGTCTGGGGTTTTGCTGTTTCTCTCGTTCAGAGAAGGATTGCCTGGTATTTCGGGGCTGGACTGTACTGTGAAGTCAGGATCAGACTGATATGCTTCAGGAAAGTTTTTCTCTGTGAAAGGCACATGTTGAGCAAAAAGAGGCTGCTTCTTGGGTGGTAACTAGCCATAGAACAAGCTATTATGCTATTGTTCGTTCCCAGGTTGAGCGCTTCTCTCTTTTTATTTATGTAAATTATGACATTTTGGGAAGTCTCCCTAAGTGTGATGCGGCAATCCAGACGTGGACCCGTTGCTCAGTGTGCCTAGAGGGATATGGCTGCACCTCACTGACGAGGCCCACAATAGGCCGAAACGTACGTCTGGGGTTTTGCTGTTTCTCTCGTTCAGAGAAGGATTGCCTGGTATTTCGGGGCTGGACTGTACTGTGAAGTCAGGATCAGACTGATATGCTTCAGGAAAGTTTTTCTCTGTGAAAGGCACATGTTGAGCAAAAAGAGGCTGCTTCTTGGGTGGTAACTAGCCATAGAACAAGCTATTATGCTATTGTTCGTTCCCAGGTTGAGCGCTTCTCTCTTTTTATTTATGTAAATTATGACATTTTGGGAAGTCTCCCTAAGTGTGATGCGGCAATCCAGACGTGGACCCGTTGCTCAGTGTGCCTAGAGGGATATGGCTGCACCTCACTGACGAGGCCCACAATAGGCCGAAACGTACGTCTGGGGTTTTGCTGTTTCTCTCGTTCAGAGAAGGATTGCCTGGTATTTCGGGGCTGGACTGTACTGTGAAGTCAGGATCAGACTGATATGCTTCAGGAAAGTTTTTCTCTGTGAAAGGCACATGTTGAGCAAAAAGAGGCTGCTTCTTGGGTGGTAACTAGCCATAGAACAAGCTATTATGCTATTGTTCGTTCCCAGGTTGAGCGCTTCTCTCTTTTTATTTATGTAAATTATGACATTTTGGGAAGTCTCCCTAAGTGTGATGCGGCAATCCAGACGTGGACCCGTTGCTCAGTGTGCCTAGAGGGATATGGCTGCACCTCACTGACGAGGCCCACAATAGGCCGAAACGTACGTCTGGGGTTTTGCTGTTTCTCTCGTTCAGAGAAGGATTGCCTGGTATTTCGGGGCTGGACTGTACTGTGAAGTCAGGATCAGACTGATATGCTTCAGGAAAGTTTTTCTCTGTGAAAGGCACATGTTGAGCAAAAAGAGGCTGCTTCTTGGGTGGTAACTAGCCATAGAACAAGCTATTATGCTATTGTTCGTTCCCAGGTTGAGCGCTTCTCTCTTTTTATTTATGTAAATTATGACATTTTGGGAAGTCTCCCTAAGTGTGATGCGGCAATCCAGACGTGGACCCGTTGCTCAGTGTGCCTAGAGGGATATGGCTGCACCTCACTGACGAGGCCCACAATAGGCCGAAACGTACGTCTGGGGTTTTGCTGTTTCTCTCGTTCAGAGAAGGATTGCCTGGTATTTCGGGGCTGGACTGTACTGTGAAGTCAGGATCAGACTGATATGCTTCAGGAAAGTTTTTCTCTGTGAAAGGCACATGTTGAGCAAAAAGAGGCTGCTTCTTGGGTGGTAACTAGCCATAGAACAAGCTATTATGCTATTGTTCGTTCCCAGGTTGAGCGCTTCTCTCTTTTTATGTAAATTATGACATTTTGGGAAGTCTCCCTAAGTGTGATGCGGCAATCCAGACGTGGACCCGTTGCTCAGTGTGCCTAGAGGGATATGGCTGCACCTCACTGACGAGGCCCACAATAGGCCGAAACGTACGTCTGGGGTTTTGCTGTTTCTCTCGTTCAGAGAAGGATTGCCTGGTATTTCGGGGCTGGACTGTAGTGTGAAGTCAGGATCAGACTGATATGCTTCAGGAAAGTTTTTCTCTGTGAAAGGCACATGTTGAGCAAAAAGAGGCTGCTTCTTGGGTGGTAACTAGCCATAGAACAAGCTATTATGCTATTGTTCGTTCCCAGGTTGAGCGCTTCTCTCTTTTTATTTATGTAAATTATGACATTTTGGGAAGTCTCCCTAAGTGTGATGCGGCAATCCAGACGTGGACCCGTTGCTCAGTGTGCCTAGAGGGATATGGCTGCACCTCACTGACGAGGCCCACAATAGGCCGAAACGTACGTCTGGGGTTTTGCTGTTTCTCTCGTTCAGAGAAGGATTGCCTGGTATTTCGGGGCTGGACTGTACTGTGAAGTCAGGATCAGACTGATATGCTTCAGGAAAGTTTTTCTCTGTGAAAGGCACATGTTGAGCAAAAAGAGGCTGCTTCTTGGGTGGTAACTAGCCATAGAACAAGCTATTATGCTATTGTTCGTTCCCAGGTTGAGCGCTTCTCTCTTTTTATTTATGTAAATTATGACATTTTGGGAAGTCTCCCTAAGTGTGATGCGGCAATCCAGACGTGGACCCGTTGCTCAGTGTGCCTAGAGGGATATGGCTGCACCTCACTGACGAGGCCCACAATAGGCCGAAACGTACGTCTGGGGTTTTGCTGTTTCTCTCGTTCAGAGAAGGATTGCCTGGTATTTCGGGGCTGGACTGTACTGTGAAGTCAGGATCAGACTGATATGCTTCAGGAAAGTTTTTCTCTGTGAAAGGCACATGTTGAGCAAAAAGAGGCTGCTTCTTGGGTGGTAACTAGCCATAGAACAAGCTATTATGCTATTGTTCGTTCCCAGGTTGAGCGCTTCTCTCTTTTTATTTATGTAAATTATGACATTTTGGGAAGTCTCCCTAAGTGTGATGCGGCAATCCAGACGTGGACCCGTTGCTCAGTGTGCCTAGAGGGATATGGCTGCACCTCACTGACGAGGCCCACAATAGGCCGAAACGTACGTCTGGGGTTTTGCTGTTTCTCTCGTTCAGAGAAGGATTGCCTGGTATTTCGGGGCTGGACTGTACTGTGAAGTCAGGATCAGACTGATATGCTTCAGGAAAGTTTTTCTCTGTGAAAGGCACATGTTGAGCAAAAAGAGGCTGCTTCTTGGGTGGTAACTAGCCATAGAACAAGCTATTATGCTATTGTTCGTTCCCAGGTTGAGCGCTTCTCTCTTTTTATTTATGTAAATTATGACATTTTGGGAAGTCTCCCTAAGTGTGATGCGGCAATCCAGACGTGGACCCGTTGCTCAGTGTGCCTAGAGGGATATGGCTGCACCTCACTGACGAGGCCCACAATAGGCCGAAACGTACGTCTGGGGTTTTGCTGTTTCTCTCGTTCAGAGAAGGATTGCCTGGTATTTCGGGGCTGGACTGTACTGTGAAGTCAGGATCAGACTGATATGCTTCAGGAAAGTTTTTCTCTGTGAAAGGCACATGTTGAGCAAAAAGAGGCTGCTTCTTGGGTGGTAACTAGCCATAGAACAAGCTATTATGCTATTGTTCGTTCCCAGGTTGAGCGCTTCTCTCTTTTTATTTATGTAAATTATGACATTTTGGGAAGTCTCCCTAAGTGTGATGCGGCAATCCAGACGTGGACCCGTTGCTCAGTGTGCCTAGAGGGATATGGCTGCACCTCACTGACGAGGCCCACAATAGGCCGAAACGTACGTCTGGGGTTTTGCTGTTTCTCTCGTTCAGAGAAGGATTGCCTGGTATTTCGGGGCTGGACTGTACTGTGAAGTCAGGATCAGACTGATATGCTTCAGGAAAGTTTTTCTCTGTGAAAGGCACATGTTGAGCAAAAAGAGGCTGCTTCTTGGGTGGTAACTAGCCATAGAACAAGCTATTATGCTATTGTTCGTTCCCAGGTTGAGCGCTTCTCTCTTTTTATTTATGTAAATTATGACATTTTGGGAAGTCTCCCTAAGTGTGATGCGGCAATCCAGACGTGGACCCGTTGCTCAGTGTGCCTAGAGGGATATGGCTGCACCTCACTGACGAGGCCCACAATAGGTCGAAACGTACGTCTGGGGTTTTGCTGTTTCTCTCGTTCAGAGAAGGATTGCCTGGTATTTCGGGGCTGGACTGTACTGTGAAGTCAGGATCAGACTGATATGCTTCAGGAAAGTTTTTCTCTGTGAAAGGCACATGTTGAGCAAAAAGAGGCTGCTTCTTGGGTGGTAACTAGCCATAGAACAAGCTATTATGCTATTGTTCGTTCCCAGGTTGAGCGCTTCTCTCTTTTTATTTATGTAAATTATGACATTTTGGGAAGTCTCCCTAAGTGTGATGCGGCAATCCAGACGTGGACCCGTTGCTCAGTGTGCCTAGAGGGATATGGCTGCACCTCACTGACGAGGCCCACAATAGGCCGAAACGTACGTCTGGGGTTTTGCTGTTTCTCTCGTTCAGAGAAGGATTGCCTGGTATTTCGGGGCTGGACTGTACTGTGAAGTCAGGATCAGACTGATATGCTTCAGGAAAGTTTTTCTCTGTGAAAGGCACATGTTGAGCAAAAAGAGGCTGCTTCTTGGGTGGTAACTAGCCATAGAACAAGCTATTATGCTATTGTTCGTTCCCAGGTTGAGCGCTTCTCTCTTTTTATTTATGTAAATTATGACATTTTGGGAAGTCTCCCTAAGTGTGATGCGGCAATCCAGACGTGGACCCGTTGCTCAGTGTGCCTAGAGGGATATGGCTGCACCTCACTGACGAGGCCCACAATAGGCCGAAACGTACGTCTGGGGTTTTGCTGTTTCTCTCGTTCAGAGAAGGATTGCCTGGTATTTCGGGGCTGGACTGTACTGTGAAGTCAGGATCAGACTGATATGCTTCAGGAAAGTTTTTCTCTGTGAAAGGCACATGTTGAGCAAAAAGAGGCTGCTTCTTGGGTGGTAACTAGCCATAGAACAAGCTATTATGCTATTGTTCGTTCCCAGGTTGAGCGCTTCTCTCTTTTTATTTATGTAAATTATGACATTTTGGGAAGTCTCCCTAAGTGTGATGCGGCAATCCAGACGTGGACCCGTTGCTCAGTGTGCCTAGAGGGATATGGCTGCACCTCACTGACGAGGCCCACAATAGGCCGAAACGTACGTCTGGGGTTTTGCTGTTTCTCTCGTTCAGAGAAGGATTGCCTGGTATTTCGGGGCTGGACTGTACTGTGAAGTCAGGATCAGACTGATATGCTTCAGGAAAGTTTTTCTCTGTGAAAGGCACATGTTGAGCAAAAAGAGGCTGCTTCTTGGGTGGTAACTAGCCATAGAACAAGCTATTATGCTATTGTTCGTTCCCAGGTTGAGCGCTTCTCTCTTTTTATTTATGTAAATTATGACATTTTGGGAAGTCTCCCTAAGTGTGATGCGGCAATCCAGACGTGGACCCGTTGCTCAGTGTGCCTAGAGGGATATGGCTGCACCTCACTGACGAGGCCCACAATAGGCCGAAACGTACGTCTGGGGTTTTGCTGTTTCTCTCGTTCAGAGAAGGATTGCCTGGTATTTCGGGGCTGGACTGTACTGTGAAGTCAGGATCAGACTGATATGCTTCAGGAAAGTTTTTCTCTGTGAAAGGCACATGTTGAGCAAAAAGAGGCTGCTTCTTGGGTGGTAACTAGCCATAGAACAAGCTATTATGCTATTGTTCGTTCCCAGGTTGAGCGCTTCTCTCTTTTTATTTATGTAAATTATGACATTTTGGGAAGTCTCCCTAAGTGTGATGCGGCAATCCAGACGTGGACCCGTTGCTCAGTGTGCCTAGAGGGATATGGCTGCACCTCACTGACGAGGCCCACAATAGGCCGAAACGTACGTCTGGGGTTTTGCTGTTTCTCTCGTTCAGAGAAGGATTGCCTGGTATTTCGGGGCTGGACTGTACTGTGAAGTCAGGATCAGACTGATATGCTTCAGGAAAGTTTTTCTCTGTGAAAGGCACATGTTGAGCAAAAAGAGGCTGCTTCTTGGGTGGTAACTAGCCATAGAACAAGCTATTATGCTATTGTTCGTTCCCAGGTTGAGCGCTTCTCTCTTTTTATTTATGTAAATTATGACATTTTGGGAAGTCTCCCTAAGTGTGATGCGGCAATCCAGACGTGGACCCGTTGCTCAGTGTGCCTAGAGGGATATGGCTGCACCTCACTGACGAGGCCCACAATAGGCCGAAACGTACGTCTGGGGTTTTGCTGTTTCTCTCGTTCAGAGAAGGATTGCCTGGTATTTCGGGGCTGGACTGTACTGTGAAGTCAGGATCAGACTGATATGCTTCAGGAAAGTTTTTCTCTGTGAAAGGCACATGTTGAGCAAAAAGAGGCTGCTTCTTGGGTGGTAACTAGCCATAGAACAAGCTATTATGCTATTGTTCGTTCCCAGGTTGAGCGCTTCTCTCTTTTTATTTATGTAAATTATGACATTTTGGGAAGTCTCCCTAAGTGTGATGCGGCAATCCAGACGTGGACCCGTTGCTCAGTGTGCCTAGAGGGATATGGCTGCACCTCACTGACGAGGCCCACAATAGGCCGAAACGTACGTCTGGGGTTTTGCTGTTTCTCTCGTTCAGAGAAGGATTGCCTGGTATTTCGGGGCTGGACTGTACTGTGAAGTCAGGATCAGACTGATATGCTTCAGGAAAGTTTTTCTCTGTGAAAGGCACATGTTGAGCAAAAAGAGGCTGCTTCTTGGGTGGTAACTAGCCATAGAACAAGCTATTATGCTATTGTTCGTTCCCAGGTTGAGCGCTTCTCTCTTTTTATTTATGTAAATTATGACATTTTGGGAAGTCTCCCTAAGTGTGATGCGGCAATCCAGACGTGGACCCGTTGCTCAGTGTGCCTAGAGGGATATGGCTGCACCTCACTGACGAGGCCCACAATAGGCCGAAACGTACGTCTGGGGTTTTGCTGTTTCTCTCGTTCAGAGAAGGATTGCCTGGTATTTCGGGGCTGGACTGTACTGTGAAGTCAGGATCAGACTGATATGCTTCAGGAAAGTTTTTCTCTGTGAAAGGCACATGTTGAGCAAAAAGAGGCTGCTTCTTGGGTGGTAACTAGCCATAGAACAAGCTATTATGCTATTGTTCGTTCCCAGGTTGAGCGCTTCTCTCTTTTTATTTATGTAAATTATGACATTTTGGGAAGTCTCCCTAAGTGTGATGCGGCAATCCAGACGTGGACCCGTTGCTCAGTGTGCCTAGAGGGATATGGCTGCACCTCACTGACGAGGCCCACAATAGGCCGAAACGTACGTCTGGGGTGTTGCTGTTTCTCTCGTTCAGAGAAGGATTGCCTGGTATTTCGGGGCTGGACTGTACTGTGAAGTCAGGATCAGACTGATATGCTTCAGGAAAGTTTTTCTCTGTGAAAGGCACATGTTGAGCAAAAAGAGGCTGCTTCTTGGGTGGTAACTAGCCATAGAACAAGCTATTATGCCATTGTTCGTTCCCAGGTTGAGCGCTTCTCTCTTTTTATTTATAATAATTAATCTACCCTAACTATTAGACTAAATTACATTAAACTACAAATTATATTAACTTTATTATATATTTAAAAACCGAACCCTACTCAAATAATTTAAATCTACACTAAAAAATTACTAAGTTACAAAAAACTAACAACTAAGTTACAAAAAATAACAAACACTAAGTTACAAAAAAAATAAACACTGTTACACAAAAAAAAATCAAAGATTTAAACTAATTACACCTAATCTAAGAGCCCTATGAAAAAAAAAAAAAAAACCTAACCTACAATAAACTACAAATAGCCATTAAAAGGGCCTTTTGCAGGGCATTGCCCCAAAGTAATCAGCTCTTTTACTTGTAAAAAAAAATACAAACAACCCCCAACAGTAAAACCCACCACCCACACAACCAACCCCCCAAATAAACAACTAAATAAAAAAACCTAAGCTCCCCATTGCCCTGAAAAGGGCAGTTAGTTCTATTGCAGCCCAAACCCTAATCTAAAAACAAAACCCACCCAATAAACCCTTAAAAAATCACTAACCCCTGAAGATCCACTTACAGTTTTGAAGATCCCTCCTAAAAAAGTAAAGAACACTCAAATTCACATTTATTCTTAACAGATTATATCACTTTCATGTTGCAATAAACAGTCCTCATTTCTACTACCCATACTAGGTTTGTTTCATTTATCAAGTCATTCAGATGCTGTGGAACAAAGCAAAGGTGGGGGGGGGGTGTTTTAAAAAGAAGATGCAGTACTTAAACAAACTTAAATGTCCACATGTAATCATGGCAACAGTCAAAGAACAAACAGTTAAAAGAACAAATTTAAAACTTTAAATAATGTGTGTTATTCTGTTGGATTTTGCAAAGGCGCTCTTCCGCTACTGATGCTCCCTTTGGATTGGCTGTGTGTGTGTGTGCCTGTAGCCAGACTCAAGCTGGTCAAAATACATGTGAGTATACAATTGGATAAGCACGGAGTAAAGGTGTTATCCTTAAAATTGCAGAGGGTCAGTATACTTTATACTTAATTGTATATACCCCTTTCATACAACAACCGCGAACTGTCACCTCTTGACATTATAGTGATAAAAGATATAGGATTTATCACTCCCCAGGTAGCTACTGTTTTTAATTGCACATCCCTTTATTTTATCTCCTGTTTTTTTGCGTATTTAATAAAAGTTATGTTTTAATTATTCAAGCGTACTTCCCTCACCATTTGGTACTCCATCCTTCTACTTAACAGACACAGATTGTGTGTCACAGAGGACTACAAGAGTGCTATTTGTGTATTCTTTCATGGTCTTTGGGCCCATGTTTTTTCTGTAATACAATTGGATGGCTATAAAAAGTATTGGAAATAGCAGTGTATTTCGCACACTTTTCAGAAGGGGAAATATAGGAATATTATAAATATCCCTTTAAAGGGGCATTAAACACTAAGGGCCTCATTACAAGTGGAGCACTAATTAATTCTCCCACACAAGTGTTAACTGTGCTTGAATTAAGCTTTTTGCTCGTATTATGAGTTTAAAGTAAACTGTTTTTGCTCATGCGCTAACCCGCCGAGTGCAAAAATCAGAATTTAGAATATCGCAAGCGCATTCACGTATTCCTCCATCAAAGTCTATTGAACATTAAAACTGGAAAATAATTGAATACCCTACTCATATGGAAACACGATTACATATCTATACTATATATATATATATATATATAAATACTATATATAAATAAATAAATATATATATATATATATATATATATAGATATATATATTAGAGGTATACATACAGTATGTATTTATGTATTTATATGTGTATATAGGTAGTTACAGACTGGGCCAAGAAATATCTCAAGACTGATTTTTCTAAGGTTTTATGGACTGATGAAATGAGATTGAGTCTTGATGGGCCAGATGGATGGGCCCGTGGCTGGATTGGTAAAGGGCAGAGAGCTCCAGTCCGACTCAGACGCCAGCAAGGTGGAGGTGGAGTACTAGTTTGGGCTGGTATCATCAAAGATGAGCTTGTGGGGCCTTTTCGGGTTGAGGATGGAGTCAAGCTCAACTCCCAGTCCTACTGCCAGTTTCTGGAAGACACCTTATTCAAGCAGTGGTACAGGAAGAAGTCTGCATCCTTCAAGAAAAACATGATTTTCATGCAGGACAATGCTCCATCACACGCGTCCAAGTACTCCACAGAGTGGCTGGCAAGAAAGGGTATAAAAGAAGAAAATCTAATGACATGGCCTCCTTGTTCACCTGATCTGAACCCCATTGAGAACCTGTGGTCCATCATCAAATGTGAGATTTACAAGGAGGGAAAACAGTACACCTCTCTGAACAGTGTCTGGGAGGCTGTATTTGCTGCTGCACGCAATGTTGATGGTGAACAGATCAAAACACTGACAGAATCCATGGACGGCAGGCTTTTGAGTGTCCTTGCAAAGATATGTGGCTATATTGGTCACTGATTTTTTTTTGTTTTGTTTTTGAATGTCAGAAATGTATATTTGTGAATGTTGAGATGTTATATTGGTTTCACTGGTAAAAATAAATAATTGAAATGGGTATATATTTGTTTTTTGTTAAGTTGCCTAATAATTATGCACAGTAATAGTCACCTGCACACACAGATATCCCCCTAAAATAGCTATAACTAAAAACAAACTAAAAACTACTTCCAAAACTATTGAGCTTTGATATTAATGAGTTTTTTGGGTTCATTGAGAACATGGTTGTTGTTCAATAATAAAATTAATCCTCAAAAATATAACTTGCCTAATAATTCTGCACTCCCTGTATAAGTCATGGCTAAAAATATTGGCACCCCTGCATTTCTTTCAAATAATGCACCACTTCTCCCAGAAAATTATTGCAATTTCAAATGTTTAGGCATTCTCATGTTTATTTCTTTTGTTTGTATTGGTATGACACAAAAAAATGGAGGAAAAAAAAGTCAAATCTGACACATTCCACAAAAAACTAAAATTATTGGCACCCTCAATTTAATATTTGGTAGCACACCCCTTGGAAAAAATAACTGAAATCTTCTTCAGTCCAAGGAGCACTTAGTTTATAAACACGCTCCAGGTATCAAATCACAATAAAGTGGCAAACCACCGTTAAGTGGAGGATAGCTTATGTCCTGATTGTACTACTTAGTCCCCAAATCTCACCATTTGGCCTCCGTCTTTATCACTGGCTGATATCACTGTAAACAACTAAGAAGTATTCAGCCATAGTCTCCCAGGGTCAGTCGAGAGTGGTTGGAGAGACAATCAGGATATTCCGGCTCCTAGTTCAAAGTTACCGGTCAGATGAGCGCCAGTTGTGACGCATTTTGCCCCACCCTAAACTGGGCTGGCTTACAGGGCTTTGACAGATACCTCCTTCATGGAGTGCTAACTATTTATTCCTTCAGCAGCTCCTCCTTCTTCTTGCTCATCACCCATTTTTTATTTCTAAAGGGCACCTGATCCATTTCAAAAAAGGAAACAGGCTAAACATTATATTTTTCTTGCACAATTAACCTATTCCTAACCTATCTTAAAACAAAGTTAACTCTATGGGTTTCTAAAGTGAACCATCATGGTAACCCACATAATTTCAAATATATACAGTGGAATTAAGTTATTAGCTTCAATGTTGAGGTTTGACAAATCAAGAATATTGGCAAATCTAGTTTATTTTCAAAATAAAATAATATTTACAAAGAAAGATATATACAGAAAAAGGCTCCTTAAGACATGGTAAACATTTCAAAACCTTAGTCTATGACTATAACAAACTATACAAAACAGGAAAAAATCGATATTTTCATTTAGGCCATTGGGTGCTAAAGTGTTATGTTTTTACATCCATCTACTCTCGTGTTGTAACAAAAGTCTATCTATATCCCCTCCAAGATGATGTTGCTTAATATGCTCAATCCCTGAAACTTTTAGGATAGTGAAGTCTGAATTATGATAGCTTCAAAATGCCTACCCACAGGGCTTTCTTGCACCTTACCCATAATGTCATTCCTATGTTCCCTAACTCTATCTTTTAGATCTCTCTTAGTTTTTCCTATGTAGTACTTTGGACTCGAACAGTGCAGAAGGTAGATGACACCTGTTGTATTGGAGGTGATCCATTGTCTTAGATCATATTGCTCATCCGGATTTGTACCAAATTTGTTGTTTATTTGGATAAACCTGCAATACACACAGTGGCCACAGGGACTACAGCCAAGCCATCCACCTCTTCTGCCTAACAAAGTTTTTGAAAAAATCAATCCTATTACTTAATTCATATTGATCTTTGTTCGACAACTGTCTATGCACTTCTGCAACATAGTCAGCTTCATTCAGAATGACCAAATTACCTCCCTTGTATGAGGATTTAAAAATCTAATTTCCTTGATTTAAAAGTTTGAATAGAGCCTTTTCGTCATACCTATTTAGATTGTCATTAACCACTCCAAAACTCTGCATTTGCCTTATACATTTTACAAAAGTTTGTATACCTAGAGCTGATGAAAGTGGGGGCATACATTTTGAGGGGGGCTTTAACCCAGACACTTTAGGGTGAGGACTATCAGGTCTAGATTCCTCTTGATCCTCCAAAAGGGACACCAACTCTTCCTATGGTTTTCTTCAACACCAGTTTCCTGACAAAGAGGTTTAAATCCTTGATAAATTTGAATTTATCAAGACTCGCTGATGGGCAGAAGGACAAACCTTTCTTTAGTAAAGTGATGTGTGAAAGAGAGAGGGGGAAAGAGGACAAATTTACAACCCTCAGGTTATCATCTGTAAGATTTGGGTTGATTACTGAGGATTCCTTCTAAGTCCTCTGATTACTTGTCATCATCCTTGTACCTCTGTATACCCTTTAGGAGAAAAACAAGGGGGGGGAGGCATAAGAGAGGGCGTTGGACGCTCTCCAAACAGGAGGAGAGGAGGAAGATACAAGAACAACAGAGGTACAAGGATGATGACAAGGAATTCATAGTAAGTATACAAAAAAAGAGGCGTCAAAAACTTGGTTAGACAGAAGAGGTAGATGGCTTGGCTGTAGTCCCTGTGGCCACTGTGTGTATTGTAGGTTTATAAAAAAAAAAAAAAACAATTTCGGTACAAATCCGGATGAGCAATATTATATAAGACAATGGATAACCAGCAATACAACAGGTGTCATCTAGCTTCTACACTGTTTGTGTCCAAAGTACTACATAGGAAAAACTAAGAGAGCTCTAAAAGATATACAGCTAGATTACGAGCTGTGCGTTATGAGTGAAAAAGCATCGTTATGGCTCTTTTTCACTACCGCTGGTATTACAGGTGTTGTAGGTATAGCTGTACCGCACACCTTTTTGGCCGTCGCGCAACGTAAGTTCCGCACTTTTAAAAAGTCCTTTTTCAATGGACTTCAATAGCACCGGTATTACAAGTTTTGCCTGGGAGGCCAAAAAGTCAGCGGTACACTCTATAACTACAAGATGCGTACCGCGATCTAAAGTCAGTAGTTATGAGTTTTACGTTACAAATAGTGATGTCTTGAATAGTTCGCCGGCAAATAGTTCCCGGCGAACATAGCATGTTCGTGTTCGCCGCGGATGGCGAACATATGCGATGTTCGGTCCGCCCCCTATTCCACCTCATTGAGTAAACTTTGACCCTGTACCTCACAGTCAGAAGAAACATTCCAGCCAATCAGCAGCAGACCCTCCCTCCCAGACCCTCCCACCTCCTGGACAGCATCCATTTTAGATTCATTCGGAAGCTGCATTCTTAGTGAGAGGAGGGACAGTGTAGCTGCTGCTGATTTAATAGGGAAATCGATAGCTAGGCTAGTGTATTCAGTGTCCACTACAGTCCTGAAGGACTCATCTGATCTCTGCTGTAAGGACAGCACCCCAAAAAGCCCTTTTTAGGGCTAGAACATCAGTCTGCTTTTTTTTTTTTTTCCTGTGTAATCTAATTGCAGTTGCCTGCCAGCGTGTGTGTCAGGCTCAGAGCATATACTGTGCCCACTTGCCCAGTGCCACCACTCATATCTGGTGTAACAGTAGTGTACATTTAAAAAAAAAAAAAAAAACTTTTTTGACTGTGAAATAATAGCAGACAGCTGCCAGTACCCAAGATGGCTGCCAATAAGGCAGATGGGGAGGGTTAGAGAGCTATTTTGGGGGGATCAGGGAGGTTGAGGGCTAAGGGGAGATGCTACACCACAGCATATGTAAATATGCTTAAATTTCTTTTAAAAAACCTTTTATTTTAGTACTGGCAGACTTTCTGCCAGTACTTAAGATGGCGGGGACAATTGTGGGGTGGGAGAGGGAAGGGAGCTGTTTGGGAGGGATCAGGGGGTCTGATGTGTCATGTGGGAGGCTGATCTCTACACTAAAGCTAAAATTAACCCTGCAAGCTCCCTACAAACTACCTAATTAACCCCTTCACTGCTAGCCATAATACACGTGTGATGCGCAGCAGCATTTAGCGGCCTTCTAATTACCAGAAAGCAACGCCAAAGCTATTTCTGAACAAAGGGGATCCCAGAAAAGCATTTACAACCATTTGTGCCATAATTGCACAAGCTGTTTGTAAATAATTTCAGTGAGAAACCTAAAATTGCGAAAAGATTTAATTATTTTTTTAAATTTGATCGCATTTGGCGGTGAAATGGTGGCATGAAATATACCAAAAATTGGCCTAGATCAATACTTTGGGTTGTCTACTACACTACACTTAAGCTAAAATTAACTCTACAAGCTGCCTACATGCTCCCTAATTAACCCCTTCACTGCTGGGCATAAATCACGTGTGGTGCGCAGTGGCATTTAGCAGCCTTCTAATTACCAAAAAGCAATGCTAAAGCCATATAAGTCTGCTATTTCTGAACAAAGGGGATCACAGAGAAGCATTTACAACCATTGATGCCATAATTGCATAAGTTGTTTGTAAATAATTTCTGTGAGAAACCTAAAGTTTGTGAAAAAGTGAACAATTTTTTTTTATTTGATCGCATTTGGCGGTGAAATGGTGGCATTAAATATACCAAAATGAGCCTAGATCAATACTTTGGGTTGTCTACTACACTACACTTAAGCTAAAATTAACTCTACAAGCTCCCTACATGCTCCCTAATTAACCCCTTCACTGCTGGGCATAAAACACGTGTGGTGCGCAGTGGCATTTAGCAGCCTTCTAATTACCAAAAAGCAACGCCAAAGCCATATAAGTCTGCTATTTCTGAACAAAGGGGATCCCAGAGAAGCATTTACAACCATTTATGCCATAATTGCATAAGTTGTTTGTAAATAATTTCTGTGAGAAACCTAAAGTTTGTGAAAAAGTGAACAATTTTTTTTTATTTGATCGCATTTCGCGGTGAAATGGTGGCATTAAATATACCAAAATGGGCCTAGATCAATACTTTGGGTTGTCTACTACACTACAATTAAGCTAAAATTAACTCTACAAGCTGCCTACATGCTCCCTAATTAACCCCTTCACTGCTGGGCATAAAACACGTGTGGTGCGCAGTGGCATTTAGCAGCCTTCTAATTACCAAAAAGCAACGCCAAAGCCATATAAGTCTGCTTTTATGAACAAAGGGGATCCCAGAGAAGCATTTACAACCATGTATGCCATAATTGCATAAGTTGTTTGAAAATAATTTCTGTGAGAAACCTAAAGTTTGTGAAAAAGTGAACAATTTTTTTTTATTTGATCGCATTTGGCGGTGAAATGGTGGCATTAAATATACCAAAATGGGCCTAGATCAATACTTTGGGTTGTCTACTACACTACACTTAAGCTAAAATTAACTCTACAAGCTGCCTACATGCTCCCTAATTAACCCCTTCACTACTGGGCATAAAACACGTGTGGTGCGCAGTGGGATTTAGTAGCCTTCTAATTACCAAAAAGCAACGCCAAAGCCATATAAGTCTGCTATAATGGCATGTCTGGCACACAGTGTTGGGGCAAGGGTACATCTGAACACTGATACCTGGTCTGCAAAGCATGGTCAGGGCAGGTATATCACCTACACTGCGCATTGTGAAGCGGGCGTAACCCTTACACTACCTGATCGATACAACATCATACCTGATGTTTTAAAGCACGTTATTCCAAACAATTTAGGAATGTTAGGTGATTTATGCCCTTTATGGATTAAAACCAGACTCTGCATCAACTATGTAATTCTCCATGGGAGTTTTGCCATGGATCCCCCTCCGGCATGCCACAGTCCAGGTGTTAGTCCCCTTGAAACAACTTTTCCATCACTATTGTGGCCAGAAAGAGTCCCTGTGGGTTTTAAAATTCGCCTGCCTATTGAAGTCTATGGCGGTTCGCCCGGTTCGTGAACATTTGCGGAAGTTCGCGTTCGCCGTTCGTGAACCCAAATTTTTATGTTCGCGACATCACTAGTTACAAAGCTGTACCATAAAACTCATAGCAAAAGTGTTACAAAGTACACTAACACCCATAAACTACCTATTAACCCCTAAACCGAGGCCCTACCGCATTGCAAACAATAAAATTAAATGATTAACCCCTAGTCTGCCGCTCCAGACACCGCCGCCACCTACATTATATTTATGATCCCCTAATCTGCTGCCCCCAACATCGCCGCCACCTACATTATATTTATCATCCCCAAATCTGCCGCCCCCAACGTCGCTACCACTATAATAAACATATTAACCCCTAAACCGCCGCATTCCCGCCTCGCAAACATTAGTTAAATATTATTAACCCCTAATCTGCCGTCCCTAACATCGACGCCACCTACATACATTTATTAACTCCTAATCTGCTGCCCCCAACGTCGCCGCCACTATATTAAAGTTATTAACCCCTAACCCTAACACTCCCTAGCTTAAATATAATTTAAATAAATCTAAATAATATTCCTATCATTAACTAAATTATTCCTATTTAAAACTAAATGCTTACCTAGTAAAATAAACCCTAAGCTAGCTACAATATAACTAATAGTTACATTGTAGCTAGCTTAGGGTTTATTTTTATTTTACAGGCAAGTTTGTATTTATTTTAACTAGGTAGAATAGTTATTAAATAGTTATTAACTATTTAATAACTACCTAGCTAAAATAAATACAAAAGTACCTGTAAAATAAAACTTAACCTAAGTTAGAATAACACCTAACACTACACTATAATTAAAGGGACAGTCAACACCAGAATTTGTGTTGTTATAAAAGATAGATAATCCCTTTATTACCCATTCCCCAGTTTTGCATAACCAACACAGTTATAATAATATACTTTTTACCTCTGTGATTACCTTGTATCTAAGCATCTACTGACAGCCCCCTGATCACATGACATTTTATTTATTATCTATTGACTTTCATTTTAGCCAATAAGTGCAGTGTCTGCCACAATCCACGGGCATGCTCACAATGTTATCTATAGGGTTTACCTGAACTAGCTCTCCCCTGCTGTGAAAAGCAAATACAAAGCATGTGATTAGAGATGGCCTTCAAGGGCTTAGAAATTATCATATGAGCCTTCCTAGGTCTAGCTTTCAACTAAGAATACCAAAAGAACAAAGCAAAATTGGTGATAAAAGTAAATTGGAAAGTTGTTTAAAATTGCATGCCCTATTTGAAACATGAAAGTTTTTTTTTGGACTTAACTGTCCCTTTAAATAAATTAACTAAATTAACAACAATTAAATCAATTAAATTAAATTAGCTAAAGTACAAAAAACCCCCCACTAAATTACAGCAAAGAATAAACAAATTACAAGATATTTAAACTAATTACACCTGATCTAATACCCCTATCAAAATAAAAAAGCCCCCCAAAATAAAAAAAAAACCCTAGCCTAAACTAAACTACCAATAGCCCTTAAAAGGGCATTTTGTGGGGCATTGCCCCAAAGTAATCAGCTCTTTTACCTCAAACAAAAATACAAACAACCCCCCAACTGTAAAACCCACCACCCACACAACCAACCCCCAAATAAAATACTATCTAAAAAAACCTAAGCTCCCCATTGCCCTGAAAAGGGTATTTGGATGGGCATTGCCCTTAAAAGGGCACTTAGCTCTTTTGCAAGCTCAATATCCCTAACCTAAAAATATAACCCACCCAATACACCCTTAAAAAAACCTAACACTAACCCCTTGAAGATCGACTTACCGGGAGAGGTCTTCATCCAAGCTGGGCCGAAGTCCTCAATGAAGCCGGGAGAAGTCTTCATTGAAGCCGGGCCGAAGTCCTCAACGAAGCCGGGAGAAGTCTTCATCCAAGCCGGGCGAAGTGGTTCTCCAGACGGCATCTTCTATCTTCATCCATCCGGCATGGAGCGGGTCCATCTTCAAGACATCCGGTGTGGAGCATCCTCTTCCAACGAAGTCTTCTTACTAAATGACGGTTCTTTTAAGTGACGTCATCGAAGATGGCGTCCCTTAGATTCCGATTGGCTGATAGAATTCTATCAGCCAATCGAAATTAAGGTAGAAAAAATCCTATTGGCTGATGCAATCAGCCAATAGGATTGAACTTCAATCCTTTTGGCTGATCCAATCAGCCAATAAGATTGAGCTTGCATTCTATTGGCTGATTGGAACAGCCCGTCTGGAGGACCACTTCGCCCGGCTTGGATGAAGACTTCTCCCGGCTTCGCTGAGGACTTTGGCCCGGCTTGGATGAAGACTTCTCCCGGCTTCGTTGAGGACTTCGGCCCGGCTTGGATGAAGACGTCTCCCGGTAAGTGGATCTTCAGGGGGTTAGTGTTAGGTTTTCTAAAGGGTGTATTGGGTGGGATTTATTTTTAGGTTAGGGACTTTGGGCTTGCAAAAGAGCTAACTGCCCTTTTAAGGGGAATGCCCATCCAAATGCCCTTTTCAGGGAAATGGGGAGCTTAGGTTTTTAGGGGTTAATAAGTGTAGGTAGGTAGTTGGGACATTTGGGCGGCATATTAGGGGTTAATAAGTGTAATGTAGGTGTCAGCGATGTCAGGGGCAGCAGATTAGGGGTGTTTAGACTTTAGGTTTATGTTAGGTTGTTAGGTTTAAACATAACATTTTCTTTCCCCATAGGCATCAATGGGGCTGCGTTACAGAGCTTTACGCTCCGCGATTGCAGCTTTTTTTTTAGCTGGCTCTCCCCATTAATGTCTATGGAGAAATCGTGCACAAGCACGTAACAGCAGCTCAAAGCAGCGCTTGTATTTGTGTGCAGTATGAAGCTCAACGTAACCATATCGCCCGCACAAGCCGGGTTTTTGCAAACCTGTAATAGCAGTGCTATTAAAGGTGAGCAGTGGAAATAACTTGCAAGTTATTAGCGAGCCAGCCATAACACAAAACTCGTAAACTGGCTTTGAGTTAGGGAGCTTAGGGATGACATTAAGGGTAAGATGCAAGATAGCCCTGTGGTGTATTTTGAAAGCTATCATAATTCAGACTTCACTATCCTTAAAGCTACAGGGATTGAGCATATTAAGCAACATCATTGTGGAGGGGATGTAGATAGAGTTTCTTTGCAACACAACAGTAGACAGATATATATATTGATAGTTAGCTATTAGTTAGCGAGTAGAAAGGAATATATGTATATTTATTTAAATATCTGTTAAATAAATGAATATTTTGTAACTAAGCATAATCAAAGCAATAATCAATGTCCCTTTAAATTAATCAAAATTAATTCCAGGTTTTTTTGTCAAGTGCCCAGCACATTTTTATTTAATTATTATAGATCAAATTATCTCAGCAATCAAGGAGATATTTTCATATATATGCTACAACCCTGAGTATATTTTCTTAGAGTCAACAAATGCATTGTAGTGATAGAAACATCTATTTTAACTTACAGTGCACATACACAGAATTTGTTGATCTAAAGATCTGTCTATTTAAATACATTTTATGTCTTTCTAACAGGAGTGTGGTCAAGAGTATTCAATGTACTCTCAATTCTACTGTTGCATATCTCTTATGAGCCTAATCAGCGCAGCCAGGAAAGTGTTCAGTAGCATTTCGTCTTGTGGTTAGTAACAGTTACAGTTCATTAAGTTGGTTCAATGCATGTCAATACAAACAATGTGTTACAAATAAAGATATGCACAGTATGCTTCCATTATTACCTTTCCTGGCAAGAAAGTACAGATTTTCCATTCACTTAGCTCTTAAATAGCATACACACTTGAGTAATAAGAACATCGCATACTCCATTGGCAGAAAATGAGAGGACTCTGTGTGTAAAATAAAAGCTTTGTCATTTATTTACCAGAAAAATCTACTTTGATTTGTTTGTGAAAGAGTTCAGTACCATTATAAATTATAAATTAGTTAAAAATGTACTGCTTAAACCTACTTATTACTAATTTTTGCCTCTAGTTATGCAAGTAAAATGTAGAGTCATTACTCACAAGCGATTACATACAGATGAAATGTTTTAGATTGAAATAAAAAGGGCTATTGTATGCGCTCCCAAAGACCCCAAATTCTCTATAACTTTCCATTCAGAGGAGATTATATACAGGGATCCTTCACAAAATTCTAGAAAGGGGTGTTCTCTGCATTTCTGTACATGATTGAAAGACAAGCACGGTACAATATAGCATTGTATGACATGAGTTTTGTTGCATTTACACTTTGTTCTTTGTATTTTACATTACTACTCACTCCAGATTAATAGAAGTTGAAAGTAAAAAGTGCAAAAGCGCTAACTTTGGGACTTCAGATATCGCAACCAAGCTACAGTCTTCTTCCCATAGACTTCTATATGACGCAGTAAAAAAAAATATGTTATCGCCCTCGTGCTAACCTTACATTGCACAAGACCAACTATGCTAAAGAAGTAGGTACATTAGGAATACTTTAAATTATTATGTTCTTCATATAGAAGAAAATGTACTTTTTATTTTTAAGTATATATATATATATATATATATATATATATTGCTAGATAGTTAATAGATTGATTGACTGACAGATAGATAGATAGAGTATATACATATATATATATATATATATCTTTTTATATATATATATATATATATATATATATATATATATATGTGTGTGTGTAAATATATCTATTGAAAATACAATAAAAATTCTATGTGAAGAACATAGGAATTTAACATATTTCTATTTTATTCTATGCTATAGTGATGATATCTGTCCCCCTTAATAATGTCCGTGTCGCTTGTGTCTATGATGACCAGAGGTGGTTAGGCTTTTCAGGGCAATGTCCTACAAAAGGCCCTTTTAAGGGCCCTTGGTAGTTTGGGGGGTGGGGGTTTGTATAGTGTTAGGGGGTGTTTGTATTTTTTTGGAGCAAAAGAGCTGTTGATCTCAGGGCAATGTCCTACAAAAGGCCCTTTTAAGGGCCCTTGGTTGTTTATTCTAGATTAGGCTATTTTGGGGTGTTTTTTTTAAAGGGTATTAGAATAGGAGTAATCTTTATTTTTTTGGATAATTTCGTTATTGTTTTTTTTGTAATGGTAGGTTTTTTTTATTTTTTGTGATTTTAGTGTTTTTTTGGTAATGTTAGGTTTTAGTGTAAGGCAGGTTAGGTTTTATTTCACAGGTAAGTTTGTGTCTATTTTAGCTAGGTAGTTAGTAAATAGTTAATAACTATTTACTAAGTAGTCTATCTAGTTAAAATAAATACAGCCCGAATACAACGGGCCAGGAGAGATCAAATAATACAGGCCAATAGTGAAGTGGAGCAAGTAGTATTATTAAAAAGTGTGAACTTTATTAAACACACTAAAGTAGCAGCAACGCGTTTCTCAGCATATAAAATTGCCGTTTCATCAGGCTGTAAGTTAAGAATGAACTGCTTGCTCTATAAATAAAACTTGTGAACCAATCATCTCATAGTGTCAATACACACCCTTTTTTACATCATACGTCATAACAAAAGGTGACTTTGAGCTGAATACTCACACTAACAAAATAAAAATGAGAGCAGTGTGTGTGAAGTGACACCCTGACTATGACAGAACAAACTAGGAACCATAATACATAATATTAAATACATATTAACAAAACAAATTAAAGATACATCAAAAGCATTAATATAATCACAATAGGTAATAAAACCTTTTAACCAATCATCTCATAGTGTCATTACACACCCCTTTAACGTCATGCGTCAAAACATATGTTGACTTGGAACTAAATACTCTCGTGATTGACAAAGAAAAAGCGAGAGAAGTATGTGTGAAATGGCACCCTGACTATGATACCTAATGTGAATGCATATTGGCCAAATATATTAAAAATACATAATAAAATAATGGCAATAAAAACAATAGTAAATGAATCAATAGAATATTCTATAGTTATGATACAAAATAAAAGTAATAATAACACATCGATCCAAAAAAACTAAGAAGTAGAATTGGTATAACTAGTTGCGATTGAGCATTACTTATATATCCACAAATCACTTTCTAGACTAGAGAGATTGTTGTTTATTTAGCTAACACTCACTAGATGCACTATTAAAGTTTAGATTATTTATTATATATATCTAGTTTAATCACAAGGTTAATCCTATTAGTGATCATTATTCGATCATTTTTCACTTGACATTGGTTGAGACTACTTTTGATTTCTTTAAATATGTTGTCTATGAATGAAAAAAACAACAAAAGATTACTATTGGTTTCCCATATCACACCCATAAATTTAACATCTAATGAGGAAAATGCAATTGAGAATCTTTCCATCCATGCCTTATTTGCCAAATTAGAAGATGCAATTAATGTTGAGTGTCGACACTGGCTGGATGCAGAAATGTTACAGAAATATTTAGATAAAAAACAAGTTCCACGAGGCCTAAGGATCTTTAAGAATTGTTTCTTTAAGGATGATCTAAAGCTTACATCCCAATAGGAAAATGCACTTAACGAGTGCTCACAAACGCTTATGAAGATTCTAATAGCCCATAGAAAAATTTTGGTAGAGAAAACAGCCAAATATATTGTTTTAATTCAGCCTAGTCTAGAGAAATTTAGAACTTTACACCTTTACGATAAATTTAACAAAATGGTTCTCCAAAAGACAGACTCCTATCAGGGTGAACTGATGGAGACCAAGAACCGTAAAATTGCTAGGGATGAGGAGGATTATGTGTGGAGGATTATGTAAAAGGAGAGGCATACACATTTAATAGAAAGAAAACCACTCAGGTTTTAGCTCCGGTGGCACATGAAAATGCTAACCAGAATAGTCGATCTACTTCCATCATAGAAGGTGCGATGAATAATGAATAGACTTTAGTTGATCATCATAAAAATAAGAATAAAAATAAAAATTTTAGGAAAAATCACAATAATTCCTATACTACTAACTATAATTCTGTATACCAAGAAAGGCAATTACAGTCCTATCCTAAACAGCATGAGGGCACCAATGTTAGGAATCAAGAATGCTCTTATGATTCCCCTCCCCATTTTGAAAGACGTTACTCTGATATAGGCCATCACTACCCACCAAGACGTGAGTCTGAAGTAGGTCATAATTATTATCAGAGAACTAAAACCCCAAGACAATATAGTCCTGCTCATATGAATAACCAACACCATTCATTCAATAGGACTAATCACAGAACAGGATATAAGGACAGAACTTCAGGTGACCATTTTCAATTTAGGGGTCCACAAAACCCCAAATCATAACTTCAGTACTAATCATAAGACCTATACTAGGCCGGCATCAGCCACCATCAGTGGCAAAGGTTATTCTAAAACAATATACCGTCTAATTCTGGTCTAGGGTCATCAAACTTTAATGGGAATCATGCACATTCTTTTTTAGAGTTAGGTTCTCGCCAACAATCATGGAAACAGAAAACTATATCCAGTTATCTAGAGCCTGTAGCCTCTCTGACAACCCCCCAAAAAGGAAAAAGGCCATAGGGCCAAGAGGATTTAGAGGACGGCAAACAGCCATCAAAAAGGACAGACTACAGACACTAAATAAAGGGATTTTCAATTTATCCTCACACATCTTAACAGATGATGAGGTAAGGATATTGGGTAGATGACTCTCTTTTAGCCCCACTAATAGCCACAGTATGTTTTCTTTATTTGTAGATCTGAATCAGTGTACCCAAAAAATGATCAATGCAAAAGTATTTTGCGGAAAAACAATTGAAGGATAAGACCATATTTCCAATTTTGACTGATACTATGGATAGTAGACTAAATAACAATGAGGTTCCGGTTTTTGAACCCTATTCCCTGGCTGAACAGCTTTGTGAGGGTTATATCCATACTAATTTCAGAAATAAGTCAAATTTTGTACCTAGATTGACTAATAATGCACATATTGAAATCTTTAAACAGTTAGTTGGCGAGGAGTTTGATAGAATTCCAAAAAACAATAGGCTTATTAGAGACAACTTATACCCCAATGAGAAGAGAGCCCTAAAAAGCTTCAGAGGAGATAAGTCCCTTGTTATTAGACAAGCCGATAAGGACTGTGGGATAGTACTCCAGAATTTAGAGGATTATTTAATAGAAGCAAGAAAAATACTTCATGATACATCCTACTACATCCATTTGGAGTGCGATCCTACCGCCCAATATAAGTCCTTCAATGAGGAAATTATTCTTAAAAAAGAAAAATAATTTTTGGTACCTAATGAACCTAATTTGGCATTTTATTATCATTTGCCAAAGGTTCATAAAAACCCTAGTTGTCCTCCGAGCCGTCCAATTATAGCTGACATAGGGAGTCTTACTGATAATGTGTCCTCTAATGTTGATAGCTTTTTGCAAAAATATGTTCTAGGGCTTGAATCATATATTCGAGACTCTTCTGATTTGATTAAGAAATTGGAGTGTCTGGACATTACTGGGGACCTATTATGGATTACCTGCAATGTACAGGCCCACTATTCAAATATACCTCATCATTTGGGTCTTCGAGCTATTTCATTTTACCTTGAACAAGACCAATATTTATCTATCAATCAAAGTGATTTTCTGTTGTCACTAATTTCTTTTATCCTGACTATTTTTTATTTCAGGACGAATTTTATTTACAGACTAGGAGAACGGCCATGGGCACCAGGTTCGCCCCAAGTTATGCAAATTTATATATGGTGTCGTTTAAACAAGATTATGTCTATGACCCTGTGTATGGGGCGAACCTTGTGCTATATGGCCACTATATCGATGATCAAATTTTTGTTTAGAAGGGCGACATTAAATCCGTAAATCTATTTGTAGAATACCTAAACACGAACAATAGGCAGGGAGGTTGATATAAAAAGAGCTTAATATAAAAAGAGCTTAATGTACCAAAATGTGCCTAAACATAAAACAATTGCCTTGAAACTTGGCACAAACTCAGTTGTTCACTATCCAAACCTATTCTAAAAGTTCCATGGATTTTGGTTTCCCATAAGGCAAATTAGCTTGTTTTTTTGGGGAGCTTAATGTGGCTTAAAGGGACACTGTAAGTAAATATTTTCTATGCCTGTTACTAACTAACTACCCCAAATACGCTTTTTATCAATAGCATTTCATTAACATATCTCTACCGTATATCAGAAATCTTGTCTGCAAATTTAAGTGTTTTCCAAACCCACTCAGTGGGTATCCTTTGCTCTGTACCAATCCGTTTACAATACCTAGGTTTCAAAATGGCGCTTTAAACACAAAGTTATTGGTTTAAGTATTTTGAACATGCAGTGCTGAAAATAGTGGGCAGGATAACGTGACATCATCGGCGAATAAGAGACATACCTTTTAGAACGTTATAAAACTTCGTTTTGGAGAAAATATAGGTCAGTAGGTTTTAATTAATGTTTATAAACTTTAATATGTTAGTTGTTTAGCTTAAAAATTATAACAGAAAGTAATCCTTTAACGTACAAAAAAGAACTTAGGTGTTAACCAATTTCCCCAAAACTTTCCACAATACAATAACATATCTATTTAAACATACCAAAAGTGATTCACATTTAACTATTTTTACAATCCTAAAACATTTAGGGGGTATATTTGTTATAGTGTGAGTGGACATGATACGATGTAGTGTATCATGTCCGCTGCACATCGATAAATGCCGACAGCATACGCTGTCTGCATTTATGATTGCACCAGCAGTTCTTGTCAACTGCTGGTGCAATGCCGCCCCCTACAGGTTCACGGCCGATTGGCTGCTAACAGGGGGTGTCAATCAACCCAATCATTTTCGATCGGGTTGACTTCTGTCCGCTGCCTCAGAGCAGGCGGACAAGTCATGGAGCAAGTTATGGAAAGCTCGACGGAAACAAGGTGCATCAAGCTCCATACGCAGCTTAATAATCGGCCCCTTAGGGGCCTATTTACCAAATGCCTGTCCGACATGATCCGAAAGATAGCGAATATTTCCTTAGACGATATATTAACCATATCTCTCCACAAGGGGGATACTAAAATCCCTAAGGGGGGAGGCCACGCTCAATACCTCGCAGGAATTGAGAGAGTTAAAGAGGATCTATTTATCCCTATACAAGTGCATGACCTTGTCTTGGTATCAAGACGCGCAGTCTTGATAAAGGTAAGTGAGGACCGAAACGCGTTGGCTGGTGACTGGTAAGGAGCTTTTTAATTGTGATAATTTTATAGAAACCCTCTGCACTATATGTATTCTTTCTTCCCCTAACAGGTAAGATACAACTGCCTTGGATAAAGCATTGTGACCCTCCACTTTTACAAATACTCTACAAAGGATTAATGCTTTATTGTTAGAATGGGATTTTAACTTAAGAAAATTTGTTTGCGAGACTTTCTAGCTTTACCGGACCCTAACGGATATTTTATTTACACATTGTTAACTTTTTTTCATTAAAGGTTGTTAGCACAGTGGTCTCTGGTACCGGAGATCATCTTTGCAGCCTCCAACGTAATTGTTGTTAATCCAGTGTGTTTTAACTGCTGTCACTAGTGTGTTCACTTTATTTCACACATTTGTTTTATTTTCTGATCACCTTTTGTGCGATGTTTATGTGAACGTTAGTTTCACCCCTGCAATTTTTACACCACCTTTTTATCACTGTGTTTTTTTTTTTTTATCCACCTCCGACAAGCTTTTGACAATTGCATATGCTCTCACAAGGCATTTTTTGTCACACTCCATATTAGTTGAGGAGGAGCTTTTTTTCCCCACCATTGAAATTTGTTAAACACATAAGGCTAATATTGATGCTGTGATCTGGGACCTATTCCCTTCCTGCCATTTGATTTTCAGCACTTCACCACCCATTAATTTCTATATTTCATCACATTAAATTTATACACTTACGCAATTTTATCAAATTGATTTCTTAAATCGTTTGTTCTATTGGAGTTTGTCTCCCTAATTTATTTTGCAACCCAAATTAGCCTCAAGTTCCCCAGGCTTTTTCACAGTCTGTACCTGAGATATCAGGATGATGTTTTTATAGTTTTATTAATATTGTAACATGGACCCATGAATTGTTGCTGTTTTTAATCCGAATGTTATAGTACTTATCAGAATTGTATCTTATGGTGTAATAACCCTTTTCAGACTTGTATTAAATTGTAATAAATTCTACTTTTTATTTTTTATATATTAATTGTTACTGGTATTTGTTGGTCTGATCCTGCACCCAGCTTACAATTTGTGTGGCGCTCTGATATACTCATATTAACCTTGTTCACACCACATTGGCAACTAGGTGCCAATATTATCAGAGCTAGGGGTCTTCTTTCTGAGTTGGCGCTTGGAAAATCTCTTTATTTATGCCATTGATTGTGCACAGGGATATTGGACCATAAAGGTAAATGAGGAGGACCAGTATAAGCTGGCATTCTCTTTCCAAAAGGTCCAATATGCATTCCAGAGTCTTCCATTTGCATACATAAATTCTGGACATGAATTTGCTGTATTAATGCATAAGGCTATGCCTGATGCATTGGAAAGGGGGACCTTATCTTACATTGATGATGTTTTAATCAAAAGCACAGACTTTGAAAAACACATTGCAGAACTTAAACACGTCTTCAGCCAACTTAAAAGGGCAAGTGTCAAATTATCCCTACAAAAATCTCAATGGTGCCGCGCTTGTGTAAACGTCTTGGGACATGAAGTTACTTCTGAAGGGCTAAATTCTCAGAAGAAAAAGGTGGAAGCTATAGTAAATTCTAAAAACCCCACTTACTTATAGGAATTGAGATCATTCCTGGGTATGACGAATTATTCTTGCAAATTCATCAATAATTATGCAGAATTAGCTAAACCACTGCTACTTCTTCTAAAGAAGGATGTGAAATGGCACTGGAGTGAGACTCAAGAGACAGCCATCAAGGAGCTGAAGAGGAAACTCACTCAAGCACCTTGCTTAGCATACCCTGAAGGTGGTAAACCTTTCTATTTAGAAACAGGCCACACAGATATAAGCATGAGTGCTGTTTTATACCAAAAGCATGACAATTTAAGCAAAGTCATTGCTTATGCGAGCAAAACTCTATCCCCAGTAGAAAGAAAAATTTAGCGATTGCGAAAAAGTCCTCTTATCTACTGTATGGGCTCTACAAAATTTCCGCAGAAATATACAGGGCAAGAAAATTATTGTAGAAATGGCCCACCAGCCTTTGCTATATCTGCAAAGTGATAGAATAAGAGATGGGAACCTGTCTACAAGCTGCATAACAGCTTGGACTCTTTCCTTACAAGGCTGGCCTTTAGAAATTTGCTACAAGCAGAATAAAAACAATCCAGTCACACAGGGGAAGAATTAACAGAAGATAATTTCCTGGAGGAACAATTGCTTTCCCCGTATAAAATATACAATGAGGACCATTGTCAAACATTACCTTGGGTATATGTTGATGGTTGTTCTTACCATGCCACCATTAATAATGAGTGCAAACTAGTCGCTGGCATTGGTATAACTTGGGCAAATGGATTCCAAAATATTTCTATAGGTTTCATCATTGGACCAAGATCCAGTCAAACTGCATAACTCACTGCTGTTCTAAAGACCATTGAAATGGCTATTGAACAAAATATTCACAAATTTGTGATCATTACTGACTCAAATTATGTGCGCAACAGTTTTGTTGAATTCCTGCCAATTTGGAAAAGAAATGGCATGCAGAAAAGGGACAACAAACCAGTCAAGCATGGCAAGTTGTTCTGCAAGATTGATAATCTGGAGGTGTCCAATGATTGAACCATCCACTGGAAAAAGACCAAGGGTCATTCCAGGGATCTAGGTCCAGATAAGGAAGGCAATGATCTTGCAGATTCATTAGCTAAACAAGGAGCCATAACTGGAGAACTCCTTAATTTTGACCACTTAATGGGTGCAATTCAGGTAGAAGCCATTACCAGAAGCCAGGCAAACAACAGAGTGAGCCTAACCTGGTACAATGGAGTCAGGATTCTCCTAGTGAGGACCTGATCACTAGTCAAAAAGAAGACCCCATTGTAGGCATCTTTTAAAAACATATAGAAGATCCTGAAAACAACCCCATCTCAAAAGATTATTGTATTGGCAAGGAAGATCTTAGAATCTTAATTAAGTCCAGATTGCAATTCAAGTTACAGGATGGTATGTTAATTAGAACCTCCAAAACTGGCATCCAGCAATGGGTAGTACCCACCAAGTTCAGAGGTCTCATGCTTCAACATGCCCATGATGCTTCCACATCTGGCCATCGTGGTGCCAAATTAACATATGAAATATTGTGCGATTACGCCTTTTGGCCGCATATGTTGAAGGATGTTCAAACCTACTGTCAAGGTTGTTAAATCTGTCCACAGTTCCAACCCACTGCACCAACGCATAGAGCGCCATTGCAGAAAAGGGGGATGGTAATGCCATGGTCAGAAATACAAATTGATTTTATTGGTCCAGTAACTAGGTCATCAAGAGGTAACAAATATATGCTAACAGTGACATGCCTGTTCACTAAATGGATAGAGTGCATCAGTGCACCTAACAATAGTGCTGAAACATGCACAGCTTTGCTCATTAACCACATGTTTTCCAGATTTAGGTTGCCCCAAAGAATCGAATCAGATCGGGAACCAACTTCACTAGCAAAGTGATGACCAAAATGTGGAAAATACTAGGGGTCAAAATAAAGCTCCATATTGCATATAGAGCTGCCTCAAGTGATGGTGTAGAGCGTTACAACCAATCCATTGTGAAAATCCTCAAAATGTTTGTGAGTGAAACGGGTAAAGACTGGGATGTAAAACTACCTCTAGTCCTAATGGCATTGAGAGCAACTCCAAGTAGTGCTACCAAGATGTCACCTTTTGAACTGATAAGTGGTAAAATAATGGTTCTACCTCAACATCTACTGTACCGTACATCAGACCAGAACTTGATAAATGCTGCCAGTACACATCAATGTGGAGAACCTAAGAAAGCACCTGCAATACAGGGAGTGCAGAATTATTAGGCAAGTTGTATTTTTGAGGATTAATTTTATTATCGAACAACAACCATGTTCTCAATGAACCCAAAAAACTCATTAATATCAAAGCTGAATAGTTTTGGAAGTAGTTTTTAGTTTGTTTTTAGTTATAGCAATTTTAGGGGGATATCTGTGTGTGCAGGTGACTATTACTGTGCATAATTATTAGGCAACTTAACAAAAAACTAATATATACCCATTTCAATTATTTATTTTTACCAGTGAAACCAATATAACATCTCAACATTCACAAATATACATTTCTGACATTCAAAAACAAAACAAAAACAAATCAGTGACCAATATAGCCACCTTTCTTTGCAAGGACACTCAAAAGCCTGCCATCCATGGATTCTGTCAGTGTTTTGATCTGTTCACCATCAACATTGCGTGCAGCAGCAACCACAGCCTCCCAGACACTGTTCAGAGAGGTGTACTGTTTTCCCTCCTTGTAAATCTCACATTTGATGATGGACCACAGGTTCTCAATGGGGTTCAGATCAGGTGAACAAGGAGGCCATGTCATTAGATTTTCTTCTTTTATACCCTTTCTTGCCAGCCACGCTGTGGAGTACTTGGACGCGTGTGATGGAGCATTGTCCTGCATGAAAATCATGTTTTTCTTGAAGGATGCAGACTTCTTCCTGTACCACTGCTTGAAGAAGGTGTCTTCCAGAAACTGGCAGTAGGACTGGGAGTTGAGCTTGACTCCATCCTCAACCTGAAAAGGCCCCACAAGCTCATCTTTGATGATACCAGCCCAAACCAGTACTCCACCTCCACCTTGCTGGCGTCTGAGTCGGACTGGAGCTCTCTGCCCTTTACCAATCCAGCCACGGGCCCATCCATCTGGCCCATCAAGATTCACTCTCATTTCATCAGTCCATAAAACCTTAGAAAAATCAGTCTTGAGATATTTCTTGGCCCAGTCTTGACGTTTCAGCTTGTGTGTCTTGTTCAGTGGTCGTCTTTCAGCCTTTCTTACCTTGGCCATGTCTCTGAGTATTGCACACCTTGTGCTTTTGGGCACTCCAGTGATGTTGCAGCTCTGAAATATGGCCAAACTGGTGGCAAGTGGCATCTTGGCAGCTGCACACTTGACTTTTCTCAGTTCATGGGCAGTTATTTTGCGCCTTGGTTTTTCCACACGCTTCTTGCGACCCTGTTGACTATTTTGAATGAAACGCTTGATTGTTCGATGATCACGCTTCAGAAGCTTTGCAGTTTTAAGAGTGCTGCATCCCTCTGCAAGATATCTCACTATTTTTGACTTTTCTGAGCCTGTCAAGTCCTTCTTTTGACCCATTTTGCCAAAGGAAAGGAAGTTGCCTAATAATTATGCACACCTGATATAGGGTGTTGATGTCATTAGACCACACCACTTCTCATTACAGAGATGCACATCACCTAATATACTTAATTGGTAGTAGGCATTCGAGCCTATACAGCTTGGAGTAAGACAACATGAATAAAGAGGATGATGTGGTCAAAATACTCATTTGCCTAATAATTCTGCACTCCCTGTATGCCTTTGCATTTGCTCGAAGCAACTTAGAGAAAGCTGCAACTGCCACTAAAACCTATTATGATCTCAAAACATAAATAAAGGGATATGAAATAAATGATAGAGTTTATCTTTATAACTTTGGAAGAGATCAGGTTAAGGAGAAGAAATGTCTTCCATCGTGGAAAGGTCCTTTTGTCACTACTGACAAAATACCTCCAGTGGCCTATAAATTAAGGATCCCCAAAAATGATAGTTTCATAGATAAATGGGTCCATATTAATCAGTTGTGAGCGTGCCATCCTAGGTCCCAACTACAAGTTATAGAGGGAGAATTAAGTCATATCCCTAAATGCACTAAAGAAATGCTGTAGTTTAAAGATGCCTAGCTAATGAGAATAAGGGCTAAAAAATATTAATAAAAAAATAAAATAACTGACTCTCCTCATAGAAGACTGTCTATGATGGATACCGTCAATACACTTACCAAGTACCACTGACTTTAAGCCAATTCAAATACATGTGTCCTACATCTATTTGGATTGGAAGGGGTAATTATGTCAGGGTACAGGTAAATTACATATATATATATATATATATATAAACTGTAGCGAAGAAGCACTCACTGAACGATTCCAACTGTGACAAAAGACTTTAATTCAAACGAGTGACGTTTCGGGACAATAACAGTCCCTTCCTCTGACAAGCTAACAATGTGAAAAAGCAGGCCTTAAATAGGCTCCAAAAATACCCTCCTCATAAGTGTGACCAATCACGGTCAAGGTAACAAAACCTATCTTACCCAGTAACAAATAGTGATCGATATTACAATAGTGCAAAGCAAGTTAGTCAAGTGAGTTAAAACATAGGACCCCGTGTTGCTAATAGAGTGGGGGGAATAATCACAGTCCAACCCTTTCTAATCAGCTGCTACACGACCATAAACAAAGGAAAAAACGAAGAAAAAACCATATAATGTGAGGATCGTAATTCAACCAATCAGTGTGATCCCAGTCATGTAGATCGTAATTCCACCAATGGGCAGTCATCAGACTTGTGGGAATTATAATAGTACCAATCAGCAGCCTAATAGCATTCTGTATCAGAAGCGTCATACCATTACGCTTTCCAGATACGCCCACCTGTCACTGACTATGCCTGTTGCCTATAGCAACACAGCAAAAACATTTTGCTAAATCGGATCAGATCGCTGCTTGCCAGTCATGGACAGATGCAGCGATACGCTCGCCATAGAGAACACAGCGGCTTTCCCATATCGGATAACAAAGGCGTTGCACAGCCAAATTAATGCTGTTAAAGAGATGGCGAGATCCGACCAATCAGCCGTGTGTCCACACCCCCATGGGCGTAACAAGACCATCACTATGTTATTGTCCGCCTCTCTTTAACAGCATTAATTTGGCTGTGCAACGCCTTTGTTATCCGATATGGGAAAGCCGCTGTGTTCTCTATGGCGAGCGTATCGCTGCATCTGTCCATGACTGGCAAGCAGCGATCTGATCCGATTTAGCAAAATGTTTTTGCTGTGTTGCTATAGGCAACAGGCATAGTCAGTGACAGGTGGGCGTATCTGGAAAGCGTAATGGTATGACGCTTCTGATACAGAATGCTATTAGGCTGCTGATTGGTACTATTATAATTCCCACAAGTCTGATGACTGCCCATTGGTGGAATTACGATCTACATGACTGGGATCACACTGATTGGTTGAATTACGATCCTCACATTATATGGTTTTTTCTTCGTTTTTTCCTTTGTTTATGGTCGTGTAGCAGCTGATTAGAAAGGGTTGGACTGTGATTATTCCCCCCACTCTATTAGCAACACGGGGTCCTATGTTTTAACTCACTTGACTAACTTGCATTGCACTATTGTAATATCGATCACTATTTGTTACTGGGTAAGATAGGTTTTGTTACCTTGACCGTGATTGGTCACACTTATGGGGAGGGTATTTTTGGAGCCTATTTAAGGCCTGCTTTTTCACATTGTTAGCTTGTCAGAGGAAGGGACTGCTATTGTCCCGAAACGTCACTCGTTTGAATTAAAGTCTTTTGTCACAGTTGGAATCGTTCAGTGAGTGCTTCTTCGCTACAGTTTATCTATTATCTTACAGCACCCTGACAAGTTGCATAAGTTGGTGAGAGTGCACTTACACCATCACTTGAAATATATATATATATATATATATATATATATATATATATATATATATATATATATAGTGAAGATTGGAGTATATATATATATATATATATATATATATATATACTAACATATATATAGAAAATAGAATTATTCAGCGCTTAAAGTGTATGAATGGTCTGTTAGTCTTATTTTACTTCTTATTTTACTTCTATTATCAATTTTTCTTGCTATCTTTATTTGAAAAAGAAGGCATCTAAGCTAAGGAGCCAGACAATTTTTGGTTCAGTCCACTGGACAGCACTTGTTTATGGGTGGGTGAATGTATCCATCAATCAGCAAGAACAACCCAGGTTGTTCACCAAAAATGGGCTGGCATCTAAACTTACATTCTTGCTGTTCATATAAAGATACCAAGAGAATGAAGAAAATTTGATAATAGGAGTCAATTAGAAAGTTGCTTAACATTGCATGCTCTATCTGAATCACAAAAGAAAAAATCTGGGTTCAGTGTCCCTTTAATGTTACTCAATTGCCTTGTGCGAAACCAAAATCCATGAAACTTCTAGGACAGGTTTGGATAGTAAAAAACTGAGGTTGTACCAAGTTTCAAGGCAATTGTTTGATGTTTAGGCACATTTTGGTACATTAAGATCTGTTTACATTAAACTGCTCACATTTTGGGGCCGAATTATGTCCTTGTTTCCGCGCAAGCCTTCAAAATCTCCGGAAACAGTAGTTATAAAGCAGCAGTCTAAAGATCACTGCACCATAACTTGTCTGCCTGCTCTGAGGCCACGGACATCAATCCATCCGATCCTATATGATCAGGCTGATTGACACCCCCTGATTGGCCGAAAAGCTGCAGGCGGCATTGCACAAGCAGTTTACAAGAACTGCTTGTGTACTGATAAATGCCGACAGCGTAGATGCTGTCGGCATTTATCAATGTGTGACGGACATAATATGCTACATCATATCATGTCGACTCGCACATTAATAAATAGGCCCCTAAATGTTTTAGGATTATACAAAAATAGATAAATGTGAATAACTTTGGTATGTTTTATCAAATGTCTTTACAATTTTCAGAATATGTTTGAATAGATAGATTATGGTATTGTGGGAAGTTTGGGGGAAATTGGTTAACATCTAAGTATCTAAGTTAAATTTTGTACGTTAAAGCACATTAAGCTATCCAAAAAACAAGCGTAATGTCACTCATTTTCCTTGTGGGAAACCAAAATCCATGAAACGTCTAGGATAGGTTTGGATAGTGAAAAACTGAGGTTGTGCCAAGTTTCAAGGCAATTGATTGATGTTTAGGCACATGTTGATACATTAAGCTCTTTTTACATTAAGCTGCTCACATTAACCGCTAGATTTGGAGATTTGTCGGTAACGACCCGAAAAACTAACGCCGGCTTTTTTCTGGCCGCACCATAAAAATAACTCTGGTATTGAGAGTCCACATAAAGGCTGCGTTAAGCTCCAAAAAAGGAGCGTAGAGCATTTTTAACGCAGCTTCAACTCTCGATACCAGAGTTGCTTACGGACGCGGCCAGCCTCAAAAACGTGCTCGTGCACGATTCCCCCATAGGAAACAATGGGGCTGTTTGAGCTGAAAAAAAACCTAACACCTGCAAAAAAGCCGCGTTCAGCTCTTAACGCAGCCCCATTGTTTGCTATGCGGTAACCCTTCCTACGTCTGCACTTAACACTCTAACTTGTACCCCGAGTCTAAACACCCCTAACCTTACGCTTATTAACCCCTATTCTGCCGCCCCCGCTATCGCTGACCCCTGCATATTATTATTATCCCCTAATCTGCCGCTCCGTAAACTGCCGCTACTTACATTATCCCTATGTACCCCTAATCTGCTGCCCTAACATCGCCGACCCCTATATTATATTTATTAACCCCTAATCTGCCCCCCCACAACGTCGCCTCCACCTGCCTACACTTATTAACCCCTAATCCGCCTCACTAACCCTATCATAAATAGTATTAACCCCTAATCTGCCCTCCCTAACATCGCCGACACCTAACTTCAAACATTAACCCCTAATCTGCCGACTGGAGCTCACCGCTATTCTAATAAATGTATTAACCCCTAAAGCTAAGTCTAACCCTAATACTAACACCCCCCCTAAATTAAATATAATTTAAATCTAACGAAATTAATTAACTCTTATTAAAGAAATTATTCCTATTTAAAGATAAATACTTACCTGTAAAATAAACCCTAATATAGCTACAATATAAATTATAATTATATTATAGCTATTTTAGGATTTATATTTATTTTACAGGTAACTTTGTATTTATTTTAACCAGGTACAATAGCTATTAAATAGTTAAGAACTATTTAATAGCTAAAATAGTTAAAATAATTACAAATTTACCTGTAAAAGAAATCCTAACCTAAGTTACAAATAAACCTAACACTACACTATCAATAAATAAATTAAATAAAATACCTACAATTACCTACAATTAACCTAACACTACACTATCAATAAATTAATTAAATACAATTGCTACAAATAAATACAATTAAATAAACTAGCTAAAGTACAAAAAATAAAAAAGAACTAAGTTACAAAAAATAAAATTTTTTTTACAAACATAAGAAAAATATTACAACAATTTTAAACTAATTACACCTACTCTAAGCCCCCTAATAAAATAACAATGCCCCCCAAAATAAAAAAATGCCCTACCCTATTCTAAATTACTAAAGTTCAAAGCTCTTTTACCTTACCAGCCCTGAACAGGGCCCTTTGCGGGGCATGCCCCAAGAAGTTCAGCTCTTTTGCCTGTAAAAAAAAACATACAATACCCAAGCCCCCCAACATTACAACCCACCACCCACATACCCCTAATCTAACCCAAACCCCCCTTAAATAAACCTAACACTAAGCCCCTGAAGATCATCCTACCTTGTCTTCACCATACCAGGTTCACCGATCGGTCCAGAAGAGCTCCTCCAATGTCCTGATCCAAGCCCAAGCGGGGGGCTGAAGAGGTCCATGATCCGGCTGAAGTCTTCATCCAAGCGGGGCAGAAGAAGTCTTCCATCCGATTGAAGTCTTCATCCAAGCGGCATCCATCCGGAGCGAAGCGGCAGCATCCTGAAGACCTCCACCGCGGAACATCCATCCTGGCCGATGACTGAACGACGAATGACGGTTCCTTTAAATGACGTCATCAAAGATGGCGTCCCTCGAATTCCGATTGGCTGATAGGATTCTATCAGCCAATCGGAATTAAGGTAGGAATATTCTGATTGGCTGATGGAATCAGCCAATCAGAATCAAGTTCAATCCGATTGGCTGATCCGATCAGCCTATCACATTGAGCTCACATTCTATTGGCTGTTCCGATCAGCCAATAGAATGCAAGCTCAATCTGATTGGCTGATTGGATCAGCCAATCGGATTGAACTTGATTCTGATTGGCTGATTCCATCAGCCAATCAGAATATTCCTACCTTAATTCCGATTGGCTGATAGAATCCTATCAGCCAATCGGAATTCGAGGGAAGCCATCTTGGATGACGTCATTTAAAGGAACCGTCATTCGTCGTTCAGTCGTCGGCCAGGATGGATGTTCCGCGATGGAGGTCTTCAGGATGCTGCCGGTTCGCTCCGGATGGATGCCGCTTGGATGAAGACTTCAATCGGATGGAAGACCTCTTCTGCCCCGCTTGGATGAAGACTTCAGCCGGATCATGGACCTCTTCAGCCCCCCGCTTGGGCTTGGATCAGGACATCGGAGGAGCTCTTCTGGACCGATCGGTGAACCTGGTATGGTGAAGACAAGGTAGGATGATCTTCAGGGGCTTAGTGTTAGGTTTATTTAAGGGGGGTTTGGGTTAGATTAGGGGTATGTGGGTGGTGGGTTGTAATGTTGGGGGGCTTGGGTATTGTATGTTTTTTTTTACAGGCAAAAGAGCTGTATTTCTTGGGGCATGCCCCGCAAAGGGCCCTGTTCAGGGCTGGTAAGGTAAAAGAGCTTTGAACTTTAGTAATTTAGAATAGGGTAGGGCATTTTTTTATTTTGGGGGGCTTTGTTATTTTATTAGGGGGCTTAGAGTAGGTGTAATTAGTTTAAAATTGTTGTAATATTTTTCTTATGTTTGTAAATATTTTTTTATTTTTTGTAACTTAGTTCTTTTTTATTTTTTGTACTTTAGCTAGTTTATTTAATTGTATTTATTTGTAGGAATTGTATTTAATTAATTTATTGATAGTGTAGTGTTAGGTTAATTGTAGGTAATTGTAGGTATTTTATTTAATTTATTTATTGATAGTGTAGTGTTAGGTTTATTTGTAACTTAGGTTAGGATTTCTTTTACAGGTAAATTTGTAATTATTTTAACTATTTTAGCTATTAAATAGTTCTTAACTATTTAATAGCTATTGTACCTGGTTAAAATAAATACAAAGTTACCTGTAAAATAAATATAAATCCTAAAATAGCTATAATATAATTATAATTTATATTGTAGCTATATTAGGGTTTATTTTACAGGTAAGTATTTAGCTTTAAATAGGAATAATTTCTTTAATAAGAGTTAATTAATTTCGTTAGATTTAAATTATATTTAACTTAGGGGGGTGTTAGTATTAGGGTTAGTCTTAGCTTTAGGGGTTAATACATTTATTAGAATAGCGGCGAGATTCGGTCGGCAGATTAATAATTGAAGTTAGGTGTCGGCGATGTTAGGGAGGGCAGATTAGGGGTTAATACTATTTATGATAGGGTTAGTGAGGCGGATTAGGGGTTAATAACTTTATTATAGTAGCGGTGCAGTCCGCTCGGCAGATTAGGGGTTAATAAGTGTAGGCAGGTGGAGGCGACGTTGAGGGGGGCAGATTAGGGGTTAATAAATATAATATAGGGGTCGGCGATGTTAGGGGCAGCAGATTAGGGGTACATAAGTATAACGTAGGTGGCGGTCGGCAGATTAGGGGTTAAAAATGTTTTTCGAGTGTCGGCGATGTGGGGGGACCTCGGTTTAGGGGTACATAAGTAGTTTATGGGTGTTAGTGTACTTTAGAGTACAGTAGTTAAGAGCTTTAGAAACCGGCGTTAGCCCAGAAAGCTCTTAACTACTGACTTTTTTCCTGCGGCTGGAGTTTTGTCGTTAGATGTCTAACGCTCACTTCAGAAACGACTCTAAATAGCGGAGTTAGAAAAATCCCATTGAAAAGATAGGATACGCAATTTATGTAAGGGGATCTGCGGTATGGAAAAGTCGTGGCTGAAAAGTGAGCGTTAGACCCTATTTTGAGTGACTCCAAATACCGGCGGTAGCCTAAAACCAGCTTTAGGAGCCTCTAACGCTGGTTTTCACGGCTACCGCCAAACTCTAAATCTAGGCCTGAATGTTTTAGGATTGTAAAAAAATATTTAAATGTGAATAACTTTTGGTATGTTTTATCAAATGTCCTGAAATTTTCAGAATATGTTTGAATAGATAGATTATTGTATTGTGGGAAATTTGGAGGAAATTGGTTAACATCTAAGTTAAATTTTGTACGTTAAACCACATTAAGCTCCACAAAAAACTAACTTAATTTGCCTTCTAGGACACCAAAATGCATAAAAAAGGATAGACTTGGAATGTGGAAATCTTGGGTTGTGCAAAATTATGCAGCAATTGATTAACATTTGGACTCTTTTTTACTCATTAAGCTACGTTAAACCATTTTCACATTAAATGTTTTAGGATGTCCCTTTATCTTTGTACAAATTGCAATGATCGCTTTATTTTTTTTCTATCTGAAATAACCTGGCAGTTTCAAAATGTAGACTAGAAACGGGTTATCCCTGGTTGGAAAGGATAGTGCTTTTGAAGCTCTCTCACAAATTCCATTACACTCTTTAAGCAATTTACACCTGCAGCTTTTAATGATTTATCTCACCAGCTGTAAATAAGTAAAGTTTGAACAAAATTTAAAACATACTTACCTAACAGAAAAGTAATGTGTACTAAACTAGAAGTAAACACAAATTAAGCTCTGCAGTTTAATTTGTATTTATGGCAAATAGGTTCCACCTATTTTTTTTATTCAGTGAATTCTCCCCCTGTGAAAAGTGCTCAATGATTTAACTCCAAGCTGGAGAGTTTGTGAGAATCAGGTCCAAAGAGTTTCAGTTAAATGTGGTAATTTCAATTAGACCAGCTCTTTTTGCACCAGTGTTTCTTCTTGTGAAAGTTAACATACAAAGATGTGTGCAAACAACAAGATAAACAAGTCTAATTTTATTCTGTAGAAAAGCTCTTCAATACTTTTCTGTTTAAATATTTCACTATTAAAAATCTAGAAACATTTTTGTAGATAAATCAGCAGTGTTTCTAAGGATTTGAACATACTACCGTGTAGTCACAGATAATGTAAAAAATGTTCTACTATAGCTTTATAATTACATCTTTGATGAATTTATAGTATTTATTTATTAAAATTGGTAGATGCTGCCTTTATGGCATTTTTGGGGATTCTAAAATGGGCAGTACCCCTCGCACTAGAAACTCTGTTGTTCCCCTTATCCCCCTCCAGCTCCCATAAATCTAACTCATGCTTGCTTCATATATTTCTCATATATTTCTCACAGCCAGAAGCCATATGGGTCACGCTCCTTCACCGGACAACTAGACATCATTGATCTTTAATAAAATTAATAAATAAATTGATTGGAAAGTGCAGGAGTAGGAGGCAGATTACATTAGATTTACCCCTGCTTTCTTTGAATTGTTCTGCTTTAGGTAGACTCTGACCTAAAATAAGTCACTTTCACCTAGATTACGAGTTTTGCGTTAGAGACTGTGCGGTGCTAACGCACAGTTTTCCCTCACCGCTCACCTACAGACAACGCTGGTATTACGGGTTTTTACAAACCCGGCTTTAGCCGCAGAAAAGTAAGCGTAGAGCAATATTTAGCTCCACATCTCACCTCAATACCATCGCTGCTTATGGTAGCGGTGAGCTGGCTAAACATGCTCGTGTTCGATTTCCCCATAGGAATCAATGGGGCAGAGCCGGCTGAAAAAAAAACACCTGCAAAAAAGCAGCGTAAAGCTCCTAACGCAGCCCCATTGATTCCTATGGGGAAATACTTTTAATGTCTACACCTAACACCCTAACATGAACCCCGAGTCTAAACACCCCTAATCTTACACTTAGTAACCCCTAATCTGCTGCCCCCAACATCGCCGACACCTACATTTTATTTATTAACCCCTAATCTGCCGCCCCCAATGTCGCTGCCACCTAACTACACTTATTAACCTCTAATCTGCCGCCCCCAATGTCGCCACAACAATAATAAACATATAAACCCCTAAACCTAAGTCTAACCCTAACCCCCCTAACTTTAATATAATTTAAATAAATCTAAATAAATATTACTATCATTAACTAAATAATTCATTTTTAAAACTAAATACTTACCTATAAAATAAACCCTAAGCTAGCTACAATATAACTAATAGTTACATTGTAGCTAGCTTAGGGTTTATTTTAATTTTACAGGCAACTTTGTATTTATTTTAACTAGGTACAATAGTTATTAAATAGTTATTAACTATTTAATAGCTACCTAGTTAAAATAAATTTAAATTTACCTGTAAAATAAATCCTAACCTAAGTTACAATTACACTTAACACTACACTATAATTAAATTTATTACCTAAACTAAATACAATTAAATACAATTTAAAGGGACAGTCTACACCAAATTTTTTCTTATTTAAAAAGATGGATAATCCCTTTTTTACCCATTCCCCGTTTTTGCATAACCAACACAGTTATATTAATATACTTTTTACTTCTGTGATTACCTTGTATCTAAGCCTTTGCAGACAGCATCCTTATCTAAGTGCCTTTGACAGACATGCAGTGTAGTCAATCAGTGAAGACTCCTAAATAACTTCACGGGAGTGAGCACAATGTTATCTATATGACACATGTGAACTAGCCCAGTCTAACTGTGAAAAACTTTCAAAATGCTCTGAGCTAGGAGGCGGTTTTCAAACTAGAAATCAGTTTGAAATAATACTGAAAAAATGGTGTAAAAGATACTAACACTCTCTTGCTCTATGATGCTAACCCAAAACATTAACAAATCTCCAAATCGCTAATGAAGTAAGACATAGAAAAGAAAATACAGGGTAGCGTTAATAAAAGCAAAGAGTTCTAAATATATGCGGTATCTATCAGTGGATATAATGATGTGTAAGTGATGTTAAAAAATCTGAAAGTAAATCTGTATAGATCGAATAATAAAATTTAATATACAATGATGGAATAACAGTATAGTGCCGGCACTAGTTTAAAACAATGTGATAGTATAAGACATAGAATAAAAAATGCATAAAAAATCAATTGGCTGTTCAAGGCTGTAGCACACAAACCTTGATAGTACAGGGAGTGCAGAATTATTAGGCAAGTTGTATTTTTGAGGATTAATTTTATTATTGAACAACAACCATGTTCTCAATGAACCCAAAAAACTCATTAATATCAAAGCTGAATAGTTTTGGAAGTAGTTTTTAGTTTGTTTTTAGTTATAGCTATTTTAGGGGGATATCTGTGTGTGCAGGTGACTATTACTGTGCATAATTATTAGGCAACTTAACAAAAAACAAATATATACCCATTTCAATTATTTATTTTACCAGTGAAACCAATATAACATCTCAACATTCACAAATATACATTTCTGACATTCAAAAACAAAACAAAAACAAATCAGTGACCAATATAGCCACCTTTCTTTGCAAGGACACTCAAAAGCCTGCCAGCCATGGATTCTGTCAGTGTTTTGATCTGTTCACCATCAACATTGCGTGCAGCAGCAACCACAGCCTCCCAGACACTGTTCAGAGAGGTGTACTGTTTTCCCTCCTTGTAAATCTCACATTTGATGATGGACCACAGGTTCTCAATGGGGTTCAGATAAGGTGAACAAGGAGGCCATGTCATTAGATTTTCTTCTTTTATACCCTTTCTTGCCAGCCACGCTGTGGAGTACTTGGACGCGTGTGATGGTGCATTGTCCTGCATGAAAATCATGTTTTTCTTGAAGGATGCAGACTTCTTCCTGTACCACTGCTTGAAGAAGGTGTCTTCCAGAAACTGGCAGTAGGACTGGGAGTTGAGCTTGACTCCATCCTCAACCCGAAAAGGCCCCACAAGCTCATCTTTGATGATACCAGCCCAAACCAGTACTCCACCTTGCTGGCGTCTGAGTCGGACTGGAGCTTGCTGTCCTTTACCAATCCAGCCACGGGCCCATCCATCTGGCCCATCAAGACTCACTCTCATTTCATCAGTCCATAAAACCTTAGAAAAATCAGTCTTGAGATATTTCTTGGCCCAGTCTTGACGTTTCAGCTTGTGTGTCTTGTTCAGTGGTGGTCGTCTTTCAACCTTTCTTACCTTGGCCATGTCTCTGAGTATTGCACACCTTGTGCTTTTGGGCAATCCAGTGATGTTGCAGCTCTGAAATATGGCCAAACTGGTGGCAAGTGGCATCCTGGCAGCTGCACGCTTGACTTTCTCAGTTCATGGGCAGTTATTTTGCGCCTTGGTTTTTCCACACGCTTCTTGCGACCCTGTTGACTATTTTGAATGAAACGCTTGATTGTTCGATGATCACGCTTCAGAAGCTTTGCAATTTTAAGAGTGCTGCATCCCTCTGCAAGATATCTCACTATTTTTGACTTTTCTGAGCCTGTCAAGTCCTTCTTTTGACCCATTTTGCCAAAGGAAAGGAAGTTGCCTAATAATTATGCACACCTGATATAGGGTGTTGATGTCATTAGACCACACCCCTTCTCATTACAGAGATGCACATCACCTAATATGCTTAATTTGAGCCTATACAGCTTGGAGTAAGACAACATGCATAAAGTGGATGATGTGGTCAAAATACTAATTTGCCTAATAATTCTGCACTCCCTGTATATTACAACTATGGGGATAATAAGCAAGGAAAAAAGCTGGCTTGCTGGATAATTTAAGCAGCGAAAAGCTGCAAATGTGTCCATATTGGATATGAAGCAATGTTCTCAAATTTGGCACATAAATTACCGTCTCTGAAGTATATAAAGTTGTCCGTTGTTATTAGATCCTGTGACTTTGTGCAGAGTGATTCTCCTGGTGTGAACGGAACAAGTGTTGGTTTAGAAAGCACGATGTTAATTTGTTATAATTCTTCAGTGCTTATAGTGAATAATCTTGCAGCGTCCTTAGATAATGGCCATAGTAGCAGGGATAAGGGTAGGTCCTGGGACCGAAGTATTAGCTGGCTTCTGATGATTTGTTTCACAACTATACCAACGAGTCCTATTACCCTTACCAGAAAGAGAATCAGGAGCTTGCTTGAAACCTCAGAAATACTTAGATAATCATCAAATAGACACAAGCGGTAAGCAGATCATGGGTCGGATTATTAAGCATATATCACCCGCTCTAGTATTTTGTGAGAGGGATATTGCACCGTACCTACTGTAACCACTTGTATCAAGGATAAAGATTGGAAGTAGATGAGCAAATCTACGCGTTTCAGCCCAGTAGGTCTTTATCAAGATGCTCGTTCTGTTGTAATCCAGGTTTAAATATATGTAAGATCTTCCTTATTGGTTGAAAGGTTCCCTCCTTGGTGGGTGTGTTTCCAATCAGATTCACAGGTGTGTTTGATGCCGTTCAAGTTTGAAAACGTAATCTTGTGTCAAGTGTTTTCCATTTGTATGGGAAACTTTTTCTTTAAATACACTGGTCATAAGCAGCATAACAAATATGTCTACACATACATAAAGAGTTACATAAATAATACATATAAAACGTCACATATTCTATATCGATCTCTCAAAAGTGTAATGTGTTTTAACTTGAAAAGACTTATATGTGTGATACCTTATTTTACTATAGTGCATATATTTATATTATTGCTGATTTCGTGTGCACTTTAGAAAAATGACAGCAGTAGTAAAATCTATAGGATCAGTAAGCACTATGGCCTAGATTTGGAGTTTGGCGGTAGCCGTGAAAACCAGCGTTAGAGGCTCCTAACGCTGGTTTTAGGCTACCGCCGGTATTTGGAGTCATTCAAAAAAGGGTCTAACGCTCACTTCTCAGCCACGACTTTTCCATACCGCAGATCCCCTTACGTCATTTGCGTATCCTATCTTTTCAATGGGATCTTTCTAACTCCGGTATTTAGAGTCGTGGCTGAAGTGAGCATTAGAAATCTAATGACAAAACTCCAGCCGCAGAAAAAAGTCAGTAGTTAAGAGCTTTCTGGGCTAACGCCGGTTCATAAAGCTCTTAACTACTGTGCTCTAAAGTACACTAACACCCATAAACTTCCTATGTACTCCTAAACCGAGGTCCCCCCACATCGCCGAAACTCGATTAAATTTTTTAACCCCTAATCTGCCGACCGCCACCTACGTTATACTTATGTACCCCTAATCTGCTGCCCCTAACACCGCCGACCCCTATATTATATTTATTAACCCCTAACCTGCCCCCCACAACGTCACAGCCAGCTACCTACAATAATTAACCCCTAATCTGCCGACCGCAAAGAGCCGCCACCTACATTATAGCTATGTACCCCTAATCTGCTGCCCCTAACACCGCCGACCCCTATATTATATTTATTAACCCCTAATCTGCCCCCATCAACGTCGCCTCCACCTGCCTACACTTATTAACCCCTAATCTGCCGAGCGGACCGCACCGCTACTATAATAAAGTTATTAACCCCTAATCCGCCTCACTAACCCTATAATAAATAGTATTAACCCCTAATCTGCCCTCCCTAACATCGCCGACACCTAACTTCAATTATTAACCCCTAATCTGCCGACTGGAGCTTACAGCTATTCTAATAAATGTATAGTTATAATTAAACCTAACACTACACTATTAATAAAGGATGGATGTTCCGCGTCTGAGGTCTTCAGGATGCTGCCGCTCCGCTCCAGATGGATGACGATAGAAGATGCCTCTTGGATGAAGACTTCAATCGGGTGGAAGACCTCTTCTGCCCCGCTTGGATGAAGACTTCTACCGGATGGAGGACCTCTTCTTGCTCCGTTTGGATGAAGAATTTGGCTCGGCTGGGTGAAGACGACTCAAGGTAGGGAGATCTTCAGGGGCTTAGTGTTAGGTTTATTTAAGGGGGTTTGGGTTAGATTAGGGGTATGTGGGTGGTGGGTTGTAATGTTGGGGGGGGGTATTGTATGTTTTTTTTTACAGGCAAAAGAGCTGAACTTCTTGGGGCATGCCCCGCAAAGGGCCCTGTTCAGGGCTGGTAAGGTAAAAGAGCTTTGAACTTTAGTAATTTAGAATAGGGTAGGGCATTTTTTATTTTGGGGGGCTTTGTTATTTTATTAGGGGGGCTTAGAGTAGGTGTAATTAGTTTAAAATTGTTGTAATATATTTCTAATGTTTGTAAATATTTTTTTATTTTTTGTAACAGTTCTTTTTTATTTTTTGTACTTTTTTTTTTTAAATATATTTTTTATTGATTTTCCAAACAGAAAAGTATCATATCAAATCATATTACATCATATTATACATGTAGGAGGATAACTCAAATATTACAAGTTTACCTTAAAAGCTGTCTCATACAATAAGCAAGTGCCTGTATATTTACCCTGGCACACATTCATTAATATTTCGTAATAATTAAAGGTCATCTTAAACATAAATAATGCATCCTGACATACATCATGGTTACTACCGTATCTTATTGAAAAAAGAAAAAAAAAGAGAAAACAGCAAGAGACAACAAAGGGAAGCACAACGAAAAGTAATATCCTTATACTAATTCTATGTAAAGTGCTCCTATTAGATCCACCCTACAACCTACACATATCAGCTGAATTTCGAAAGAATACTTTCCTAAGATATGATACACTGATACTGTATGTGTCATCCAATCATCGTGTCATACACATAAAAACACACAAAAAAAAAAGAAAGAAAAAGAAAGAAAGAAAAAAGAAAAAAAAAAAAAAAAAAAATGATAAAAGTTAAAAAAGATACTCCCCAATCGCCTCTCCCCCCCCCCTCCATCCATCCATATATATGGAATCATCTTGTCCAACATCTAGGGAAACGACCTGTGAGAACGTTTTTAATAACAAATATGGAGGTACTAAGTGGTTTAACCAGTTGGTTTTGAGTAATGTTCGGGAGAGATTTAATTACTACCTCCCATTTTGAAAAAAAGGCCTGCACCTGCTCTTCGTTTAGATTCTGTATATTATACTGTTCAATGGTAAGTTGCATGATGGAAACTTTCTTGAATTCTGAGAATTTTGGGGCACATGTCGCCTTCCAAGTTTTAAATATAAGATTGCGAGCAAGTATTATTAAGGTTTTGATAAGTTTATAATGCTTGCCTCCTGCTGTATAACTTAATAGGAAGACAATATCTTGGGGCCCTATGCATATTCTTATATTAAGTATCCAATTAATCCAGTAAATTATTTTACTCCAAAATTGAAAAATCTTGGGACATAGCCATAGGCAATGCAATGTATCTGCCTTCTCCTTGTTACATCGAGTACAAGAATATATGCTCGCTGACCAGGTCGACCTTTTACTAGGAGTGATATAGACATTATATAATATTTTTATATGTGATTCACGCCATGCTGTTGGGACCCATGATTCATTTATTGCTCTAATACTTCCCTGTATGTCCGTTATAGATATACTTGGAAAGTGTCTTAGCCATGTCAATTGTATATATGTAATTTGTTTTAAATTACTATTAGTATTCAAAATACTGTAAAAAGTTGCAATTGAGAATCTTCCTGCTTGGTATATTTTAATTCCGGCCATTAGGGGACCCAAGGACCAGTTTGGTTTGAATTCTTTTTGAATATCTAATATATAGTGTCGGATCTGTAAGTATGCAAAAAAATCTTTACTATGTATTCCATATTTGGAGCAGATAGAATTAAATGCATCAATCATACCATCTGGTAGCAGCAATTGTTTCACATACTTTAGCCCCTTTTCCTCCCAACCCTGAAAGACTCGGGAGGTATGGCCTGGCTGGAAATCTGGATTTCCCTGGATTGTTAATAATTCAGTTGCGTTAGGATTAATCTGTATTTCAGAACAGAATTTCTGCCATGCACAAATAATATTCTTGAATGTGATTAAATTATTAACACTACAGGGTAATTTTTTGATTGGACAGTGCAGCAGTGCACTCAGAGTGAATGGGGCTATGATGTTGGACTCACACTGATACAAAGTTAAATGTTCTTTTTGGGTAACCCAATCTACAGCAAACTTAACTAGGGAGACCCAGTTATAATATTTAATGTTAGGGAATGATAGCCCTGCTGCCATCTTATCACTCATTAGCCTGGTTAGGGCGATTCGCGATTTCCCTCCTTTCCAGATAAACTTGGCACACATAGAATTGAATTTTATGATATCCCTATTTTTAAGCATTACTGGGATGTTTTGCAGAAAATATAATATTTTAGGAAATATTATTGTTTTGATCAGCATGATACGTGGTATTAATGATATCGGCAGGCTAGTCCAGCTATCCAATTGTTTCTGCATGTCCCCTAAACAGGGTGAAATATTCATATCATACCAATCTAGTGGGTTATTAGTTAACGCTATACCTAAGTAGGTGATATGTTTTGCTTCCTTAAAGGGGTGTTTCGTATACCTATTTAATGGTTTTGTTATCCACAGTAGTTCCGACTTATTATAATTAATTCTATAGCCCGAGATTGCAGCGAAAAGTTGCATACTCGATATAAGCTTCGGTAGATTAACTTCAAGGTTATTTAAAAAGACCAGGAGGTCGTCTGCATATAATGAGAGTATAAATTTTTGCCCCCCGATGCTAATGCCATCTAACTGATCCCGTAATAATATAGCCAGTGGTTCCAATGAAATATTGAATAGCAAGGGAGATAATGGGCAACCTTGCCTGGTACCTCTATACAGCGGGATAGAATCCGTAGTTGTGTTATTTACAATGAGTGCCGAGACTGGGTTACTATATAATGACTGAATAAAATTAATAAAATGCTCTCCAAACCCGAATTTATCTGTTGTCATGAACAAGTGACCCCAATCCATGTAGTCGAATGCTTTCTCTGCATCTAAGGCTAGAATAGCTGTATCCACTCCCTTTTGGTTTGCTGCTATTGGGTTATTCCAGAGATAGTCCAGAATATTCATGGTCTTCCTTATATTCTTAATTGGACTTCTCCCCTGCATAAAGCCAACTTGATTTTCATGTATAATACTTTTAATCACCGGCTGTAATCTGCTAGCTATTATTGATGTTAATAGCTTGTAATCTGAATTTAGCAGCGAGATAGGTCTATAGGACTCTACTAACTCTGGGTCTTTATTTTTTTTAAGATTAGCACTACGTTAGATGCAGTGAAATATCTGGAACATCTTGTTTGTGAACTAAAATATTTATTGAACAGCTGACACAATGTTGGGGTCACTTCCTCCTGCACAATTCTGTAGAACTCTGTGGGGAGGCAGTCCGGCCCGGGTGCTTTATTAAGTTTAGCTTGCTTGATAGCAAGCTTGATTTCTTGATCTGTAATTGGCAAATTTAATTGCAGCGAATCTTCTTGCGAAATTCTTGGTAAAGTTAGTTTAGACCAGAATGTCTCCTGATCTACATGGCTAGGGGATTCTGCCTTATAGATTCCCTTAAAATAATTATAGAAAGCTTTTTTGATCTCCTCTGTCTGAGTGTACCTAGTCCCATTCCGCCTAATCGCGGCTATCGTATTACTACCTTTTGGCTTGGCAATTCTAGCAAGATACCTAGCCGCCCTACCGGTAAACCCTCTGTAAAGAGCTTTTTGTTTTAATCCTTCTTGTATACACCTTTGTTTAAGAAAAATATCCCATTGTGTTTTGGCATGCCTATATCTATTCCAATTTATAGATGACCTGGATGCCGTGTAGGCATTATACATATTTCTTACTGTGTTCGATAGTTGCAATTCTTTTTGTTTAGTTTTTTTTTTTAGTTTACACATATATGCCTTTATCTGTCCCGGAGCACCGCCTTGGCGGCTTCCCAATATATTTCTGTATTCTCCTGGTATTGCCTATTAAACATGTGATATTCCCTCCATTTACTTTTTAAAATTTTTTGGAATTGACTATTCATAGCTAGATATTTGGGGAAAAATACTGTGTTATTGCCTCCATTTCTAAATACATCACTACCAAATTCCAGTGAAATGATTGCATGATCTGATAGTACAATATCTTTGATATCGGCCTTACAATCCAGCCCCATCAGGGCCTCTGCTACTAAGAATAGATCAATTCTGGATAAACTATGGTGACTTGACGACATGCATGTGTATGCCTTTGTATCAGGATGTTGGACCCTCCATATATCTCGCACCCCCAATTGACTACATATTTTTTTGAATATCTGGGTCTTCCTATCATTCCTATATATATCCTTCCTACCAATCCTATCTATATTGGGAAGAGGTGTAAGATTAAGGTCCCCCACTATTATTAGGTTTTTCCCGGAGTAATCAAATAATTTATTTATTTATTTATTTATTTTCCAAAATTGAGTATCCACTCCATTGGGCCCATAGACATTACAAATAATAAACAAGATAGAATTAATTTTTATTTTAAGTATTTGAAACCTGCCTCCGGGGTCTTCCTCCAAACCTACTAACTCATAGACTAAGTGTTTCTTAACTAGAATTGCCAAGCCTTTCTTCCTGTTCTCCCCAGCTATTGCAATAACATCTCCGACCCACTTCCCCTTGAGCTTTATTATTTCTGGTTCTTTTAGGTGGATTTCCTGCAACATTGCTAGATCAGGTTTATATAGACCTAACTGTTTAATAATAGCTTTCCTCTTTATTGGCGAGGTTATTCCACCTACATTCCAGGAAAGTAAATTCAAACGATTTATATCAGCGCCTATTTTGGGTATTTAGCCCTGGTAACAAAAATCCAGGAATCTTACATATACAGATATAAAAGCATAGGAGGGGGGTGGGAGGGGAGGAGTGGGGGAGAGAGAGAGAGGGAAGAGGAGAGAAGAAAAAAAAAAAAAAAAAAAAAAAAGGGAAAACGCAAAAAAAAAAAAAAAGGAAAAAAAAACTACATGTACATCCATACATCAGCCAATCCATCAAGAACCTGCTCTTCTGGATTGTAATAGCAATTCTGACAGATTCTAAATATCTGATACACAATCCTTCATCATTGAATACCATGCTCATTACAGAAGACCTGCGCCTCTTTACTCGTGTTTAAAATAGATTGTGTATCACCTGTTATAACAACCAGTTTTGCCGGATATATCATTTTGACATTGTAATTTGCACTTAATAGTTTGGAGCAAAATGGAGACATTTCCTTGCGTCTTGCAGCCGTCTCACTAGAAATGTCTTGGAAGATTAAAATTTTATGCTGGTCTATTATAAGTGGATATGCTTTCCTATATTGCCTAAGGTAGTGAACTTTGTCCTGAAAATTCAAGAACTTTAATACTACGGGTCTAGTGGGGATGTTATCCTTTCTCATATATCGTGCTGGGCCAGATCTATGTACCCTTTCTATAGGTATCACTATATCAGTGTTAATTTTAAGACTCTGAGGGAGAGTAACCGTTACAAATTGCATCAAGTCAAGGTATTTGCTATCTTCAGGAAGACCGATAATTCTGAGATTATTACGTCTGGATCGGTCCTCCAGATCCTCCACTCTACTCTGTAATTTTTCAATTTTCTTAATATGGTCAGTGTTATTGACTTCAACTATATTTAATTTATCCTCAATCTCAGATATTCTGGCTTCTACTTCGATCAACCTTGTGGAAAACTGTCTTACCTCTGCTGCAAGACTATTTATGTCCTGCTTGATCTCTGCTTTCATGCTATCTAATTGTGGTGTGAAAACCTTAGTAATCTGTGCAACCAAGTCCTGCATATCAAAATGTGGTTCATTTTGTATTTGTGATGTCTCTAATGCCTGATCAGTACGTTTCGCCATTTTTTTTTCCCTTTGTTTATTGGGCATGGTAGGCGAGTTTCTTACTGATGATATAAATGTGTCCATATGCAGCAGGATTCTGACGCTCCTAATATATAGGCGCGTGATACAGTGACAATTTAGGTAAAAAAAAAAAACAATTGTGCTTGTGTTGTGAATTAAGTGTTTCTATAGTGAAATAATTCATTCTATTCAAGACCCTAAGATCCGGGAAAGGATATAAGAAAAAAGAGAAAGAAAAAAAGAGAAAGAGGTGTAGGGAAGAAAGAGGGAAAGCGGGAAAGTATAGATACAGACAAAAAAGAGGAGTGGAGAGTGAAAGTGGCTGTGTATTCTGAACTTAATACAGTTCAGCGTGAGATCGAGTAAAAGGGGGAGAGAGAGAGAAAAGAAAAGAATAGTGAGAAAAATAGTGAAACGTGAGAAATGGCCTATATAATGGATACTGTGTTTAGTTATTTAGGACGTGAATATACTTATGCTCCCAAGAGCTCTATACCTGCCCCTTCTAGTACACTTCCCCTTATGTGCTTCAAGACTCTGGGTACACCAATTATTGGGAATATTCACGCTCCCATGCTTTTCCCTGGGTTAGCAGGGCCAGACAAGTGATATACTGAACTATTATCTTTAGACACTTATATACCCTATCCCCTTAGGTCTGAATCGACAGTTTTTTAAATCAACATTAGCAAACTCATTTAGTTAAATCACAGTATACAAATGTTTCATGCATTTCCTATATCATGGCAGTACAGTCCAGGTATAAGAGTATTACAAACAATCCCTGCGTATCTAGAAAAAGATCAGACAAAAATTATATTGAACTATTATCTTAACAGTTTATATACCTTATGCCTAAGTCCAACCAATAAGTTTTCCCTTTTCTCTTGACTCTGTCCTGAAAGACAGTATCAGCTGCAGCCATATATAAGCATAAGTATAAGGTTAACTAAATCAGAGACAGCTATTATACAATTGTCCCAGTGTCCATCTATTGATGTGAAGACAGTTCTTAGAAGCCTCTATGCATATGTAATATGCATGCTAGATCACAGGAAAAAAAGCAAAGAGGAGAGGGACAAAACAAACACATGTAGAAAAAAACAGAACTTTACTTTATAGTTCTTTTATGCAAGTCCCAGGTAAATTATCCTTGCATAAATCACCTCCAAATTCTGGCCGTTTAAGCAGAAAAAAAGCTGTACCTTATCTTGAGGAGTCCACCCGGTTTTGGGCCAGTAGGCAAGTAACGTGTACCACTCCTCCTACTGTGTTACCGACCACCAACCTTCTATTGCGGGATTAGAGGAATGCCGGTGAACATGAATCTCAGCAGCACTCATCAACGTGCGACCGCACGCTGCCTACGCACCCCCGGCTTTCCTCCAATCACAGATTCCGAAGTCAAAGATGACCTCTCTCCCTGTGTTCGTCGCTTCAGCGCAAGCACCCTGCGCCTAAGGTCCTCTGCCGTGTACGCCTCCCGGTCTATCTGGAGCAGGAGGTACTCCTCTCAAAATCTCAGCGTCGCCTTCAGAGTCAAGATTCGCTCACCAGGGAGCGGGCAAGCGCCTCAGAGGAGTTCAGGTACTGGATAAACGGGACTCTGCATGCTCACTAGGGAGCAACCGGGCACTGCATATAGGTCCAGGAGATATGAAGATGCGGGGTTCTGTATATTCTCCAGGGGGCAGGCTAGCAGCTTGAGGAGTTCAAGTATGTCAGTAGGCAGGGGGCTCTGTGTGCTCACCCAGGGAGCAGCCGGGGCGCTACATGTAAATTCAAGTGCTACGAAGTAGAGCGGGATTCTGTGTGCTCTCCAGGGAGCAGCCGAGCAGCTCGGAGGACTTCAGGTACGCCAATAGAATGGAGCTCTGTGTGCTCACCGGGGAGAGCTTTAGTATTTAGAGTCTTTCCAAGCACAGTTTAGGACTCGTATACTTTCCTGTGAGTATACATTGTATCTTATGTCCCATCTGAAGTAGATTGACTTATACTTTGTATCTCTGCCGGTAGAATATTATTGCCAGAGTTGCTGGAAATTTAGAGATCTTTTAATCTTTAGCAGGTGCTCCAGCCATGAAGCTAGTAGTTGCCTTATTGAGACTTCCTCTTCATGGGTCACAGAGCCCAGTATCTAGGCCGGCAAAACTCTTCGGCCAACAGATGCTTGAAGACAGGAGTGGATTTACAGAGTTGCAAGCATGAGAGCCACAGCATGCAGCACCCTGCTTGCTCCTCCCTCCTAACGGAAGTCTGCGTAAAGTCTGATTTTTTGTACTTTAGTTAGTTTATTTCATTGTATTTATTTGTAGGAATTGTATTTAATTTATTTATGGATAGTGTAGTGTTAGGTTTAATTGTTAGATAATTTGATGTATTTTATTTAATGAATTTATTAATAGTGTAGTGTTTAGGTTTAATTATAACTTAGGTTAGGATTTATTTTACAGGTAAATTTGTATTATTTTAACTATTTTAGCTATTAAATAGTTCTCTAACTATTTAATAGCTATTGTACCTGGTTAAAATAATTACAAAGTTACCGGTAAAATAAATAATTAATCCTAAAATAGCTATAATATAATTATAATTTATATTGTAGCTATATTAGGATTTATTTTACAGGTAAGTATTTAGCTTTAAATAGGAATAATTTATTTAATAAAGAGTTAATTAATTTCGTTAGATTAAAATTATATTTAATTTAGGGGGGTGTTAGTGTCTAGGGTTAGACTTAGCTTTAGGGCGTTTAATACAATTACTTAGAATAGCGGTGAGCTCCCGGTCGGCAGATTTGGGGTTAATAATTGAAGTTAGGTGTCGGCGATGTTAGGGAGGGCAGAATGGGTTAATACTATCTTATTATAGGGTTAGTGAGGCGGATTAGGGGTTAATAACCTTTATAATAATAGCGGTGCGGTCCGGTTGGCAGATTTAGGGGTTATTAAGTGTAGGCAGGTCGGAGGCGACGTTGTGGGGGGCAGATTAGGGGTTAATAAATATAAATATAGGGGTTAGCGGCCTGTGTTAGGGGCAGCAAGATTAGGGGTACATAGGCATAATGTAGGTAGCGACGGCTTTACGGAGCGGCCAGATTAGGGGGTTAATAATAATATGCAGGGGTCAGCGATAGCGGGGGGCGGCGAAATAGGGGTTAATAAGTGTAAGGTTAGGGGTGTTTAGACTCGGGTACATGTTAGAGTGTTAGGTGCAGACGTAGGAAGTGTTTCCCCATAGGAAACAATGGGGCTGCGTTAGGAGCTGAACGCGGCTTTTTTGCAGGTGTTAGGTTTTTTTTCAGCTCAAACAGCCCCATTGTTTCCTATGGGGGAATCGTGCACAAGCACGTTTTTGAGGCTGGCCGCGTCGTAAGCAACTCTGGTATCGAGAGTTGCGAGTGGCGTTAAATATGCTGTACGCTCCTTTTTTTGGAGCCTAACGCAAGCCATTCTGTGGACTCTCAATACCAGAGTTATTTTAAAGGTGCGGCCAGAAAAAAGCCAGCTTTAGCTACGCGGGTCGTTACCGACAAAACTCTAAATCTAGCCGTATGTATTTAACAGTGGTCTGAAATTAGTAACCAGAGAATGTTTATGTGATGTTTAATTTAAAAGTCAGACAGTGTTTGCTTCGGATATAATTACAACCAGATTAATAGAAAGGTATTTATAAATAGAATCAAAATAGAATCAGATAAGACAGAAGAGAAACGAAAAGAAAAAAGGGAAGTCACTTTAAAACATCAGAAAAGAAACAATGTTTCGGAATATGCAGATAGAGAGAAGTGTTTTGTTTGAAAGCGCTTCAGTTGGGTTGATGAAATAAAATGGGATTAGTAAAATAAAATATTAGAAGGTTAAGTTAAACTTAAGAGTTAGTTCAATTTCATGTGATATCTTTTTAGTAATATCAGGATACATGATATCACATAGACCTTAGACTGTTTGATGTAGAACACGATATATGTTTAGACCGGATGTTATTTCAATCTAACTAAATCTGACTTCGAAATATCAAAACCCTTTTAGAAATTTATCGTCCATTATGTAATAATGACTACTCTAGGTTATTTATCTATTACTAATTCGAATTGATTGAAAATATAAATAATATAAATAATATTTTTTTTGAACACTATTTAGTGTCATATTGATTTTACAACTAATTATTACCCAAACATTTTATATCATCCACTACTCTATCATCATTTCTTTGACCTTCACTCTTTAAGCACTTTGATTGAAGGCCTTTCTTATCCTAAATTTTGACTCCTACCCTTAAATTTGACCTTTTGGGTCAGAAACTATATAATATTAACATTATTACGTTTGACTTCACTCTCCAAGCACTTTGTTTGAAGATATTTCAACTTTATTTCACTTTTTTCACACTCAAACCCCTAATTTTGATTTTTTTGGGTTTAATATAACAATAATCCTCAAAATTGATCCTTTGAACTAATACTATTATTATTAATATTTTTATCGACTTCACATCTCAAAGCACTTGTATTGATAGGAACTTAATTTTTATTTTTATGACCCAAACCCCTGGTAGATTAATTTTTGGCTAAAGGTTTTTTATACCCTTTTTTTTATAATAAAGTTATAGTAATAGTGGATACCCCCTATATCTTTACAAACTACTGAAGATTCACTTCGCTTACAACTAATTACAATCACAGTCACTCTTTACTAGAAATATTTGAAAAGATTTAAATTTTCGTTTATATAATTCTTTCTATACATCTGTAAAATGGAGATCTTTGCCACAGAGGATAAGATCTTGAAATATTTGCTACTAATACTACAATTACACAGAAGGTCACACTGAATCAAATTTAGATGAAATTTTTTCTGATCTTGAAAATTTACTCCTTAAAGAAATCAAACACACACTGGAGATAAAATATATACAAAAACTATATAAATTTAAACATGGTACCCGAGAGGCTTAAGGCTCAAAAGAGCTGTACATTCACCCTACCAGACACATTATTAGTGAATGGTTTGAAACATTAGAAACAGCATCCATAGGACTTATGAAAATAATTATCAACGCTAGACAGATCCCCTCTTACAGATACTAAACATGAAATTGATACGTTAAAAAATACACTTAACTAACTCAGATATTACTGAGGAATACAAACAAATACAATTAGAAATTATAAGCAAACCTTTCAGAACAGAAGGAGAACATTATTACACAAAAAAACTCAAAATTTAATAGAGACACTGAAGACTACAAAGGGGCAGAAAGAGTAGTACCCATAATGAAGAAACACATTGAAAACTTAAACAGATAACTTACAAATCAACCCTAAAAAAAGATCTCTCTACTATCTTTAGCAAAAATTCCTTCAAAACACATAAATCAATTATCAACTCCCACGCAATAAAAAGATAGATAAGCAGAACACAAGACAGATTTATCATGATGAAAATAGAACAGGGACTAATATCATCAATATAATTGGAAAGAAAAAACTAACCACACACAAGGAATGCATCCACACATTCACAACCCCTCAATAGAAGGATGAATTGGAATAGAAATAATGGAACATATAAGGGACAACATATGACAGGAACCAAGAAACCACAATATCTAATGAAGACAGATCCAAATATAACTTCCATCATAACTATATGAACAGATCTACATACACAGAATATCAGACAAGACCATTACAAACAGAATTACTTCAAAAACGATAATTATGGACAATATAGATCCAACTACCAATATAAGAACAACTATAACAGAAGAGATAATTATAATTACGAATCCCAACTAACACAAAATAGAAGAAATTATGATGATCAATCACATTATAGGGATTATAACCACTATAGAGAGAATAAAAATCAAAATTGGAAAATCCCTGTAAAGAACAGATTTGAAACCTTACAAACAACCACCTAATAGAAATCGAACATTCTCAAGTAGAAATTATGAGAATCAAGGAAACAAATCTGAAGGAGCGCCTTTTTTAGGGAAAACTCCCCCGTGAAAGCGGGGCCTTCAAAAGAATGCAAGAACCAGCAGAACCACCAAAAGAAACCCACAAAACAAAAGAAGACTAGATTTAGATAGAGGGAAGAAACACAAAACAAAACAGTAAAAAGACAATACCAATAAAATCAGGATTTTTAATCTGAGTAACACAAACTGAATGAGAAACAGAAGAGGTCCTCAATAAAGGCCTTTACTTTTGCGCCATCATGTAAAATGAATAAATTTGAAACGTTTGATTAACATAAATCAGTACATACGTAAGCTGACACTTAAAAGAATTTCCTCAAGAACCCAATACATATAAACAACAATCCGATAATAATAGCTACATACATACGAATTATAAACTTAAGTCAGATTTCTATCCAATTAATGAGAAAAGTGAACATATTAAACTATATGAACAGAATATTAAGGAAAGATCTCATATTACTAGATCAACCAAGCCAATAAAAAACAATCTTACAAAAAAAAATTCCAAATTTTAGAAGATCTCTAAAAACATAAAAGAGATAATAATAAAGCAGGCAGATAAGCATTAAACCCGAACTGGGACATTACGCAGTTATTACAGAACAATTTATAATTGAATGTATTGAGTTTATCCTTTCAAATAATAGTTTCTTATTCAATGATGACATTTTCCTTCAAATAAAGGGGACTGCGATGAGGCACGAGGTTGCCCCCAGTTATGCAATCTATTCATGGGCTCATTTGGAAAAAACATTTTATTTATGATGGCCCAGGGGGGGTGAACCTCGTGCATTATTGCAGATATATCGACGATATCTTCCTAGTATGGAAGGGTGATATTGAATATTAGATACCTTCATGATTGATATAAACAACAACAATATGGGTATTCTTTCACCCACGAATACAGTAGCAGTAAGATTCATTTTCTAGATATAGAGATAGAAGTAATTAATAATCAAATTCATACCAAAAACATACTTTAAAGATATTGAGGCCAACAATTATATACACTTTGAGAGCTGCCATTTAACATAATGGAAATCAACATACCTAAAAGTCAATTTATGAGGATTAAAAAAAAAACTGTTCCTCATTAGAAAATTACAGACTTCAATCAGAAACGCTAACCACCAGATTCATAGAGAAAGGCTATGACCCGCTCAGTATTAAAAAAACAATGAATGAGGTAGTCACTATAGATAGAGAGAAACTATTAAAAAACAAAAATAAAAAATACAAAAGAAATGTCAATATGAACGAGAATTCAGCAGACATGTTCATACCATTTATAACAGACTTCAGCTCACAAAACCTAGAATTAAAAAAATCCTAAAAGAAACACTGGCCATCTACTCAAACAAGAATCAAATTCTAGGCCATAATCTCAAAAACCAACCAGATGTTTTTAATTTCTAGAAAGCTAGGAACCTTAAAATGATACTCTCACCAAGCGAATTAAAAAAGGGGTAAACAAATACATGATAGAGACCTTCTAGGTAATGAATTGAGTGGATATTACCCTTGCAACTCTTGCAAATCCTGCCAACCAGCACAAAACTCAAAGAATTAAAATCCCCCACCACTAAATATTCAACTAAAATCAAGAAGTTATTAGTTGTACGAGCAGAAACATTGTATATTGCATACAATGCTCTTGCTCACTTTTTTACTTTGGCAAACGAGTAGAAATGCTCAAAGATAGAATACGTGAACGCCTTTTAAAAATTGAGCAAGGAGAATCAGACACTAAATTATACTCCCATTTTAAAGAAACACATCAGGGAACCTAAAACATTTCAAATTCTGGTGTATAAAAAACTGACTATTACTAAAAGGGGTGGCAACATGAACAAAACTACTTATGAGAAAAGAAGCTGAATTAATATCTCCACCTATAACACTCTATACCCCTTATGTTTAAATTCAGAACTGGACCTGAATTCACTTAATTTAAGAACTTATAAATAAAAAACTCACGAACAATTTTTTTTTAACATTTTTGTATCATATACAAGTGCTAGAAAGTCTCTCTAATTAATTCACTACAATCCAAATATGTTTGATTCTACTGAAAAATTATGAAAAACTAGAGAGAGAATACCATAAAAAAAAAAAAACCTCTTCTAATATCAGCATTTTTCTTTTTATCTAGGCATATCAATTTATATCCATTATGCCCTAACAATAAACAAAAAAACTCTTTAAGGAGTTTTCTTCATCTCCTTCCCCTTATTTATATTATTTATATTATTTATTATTATTGATATTTTTCAATCAATTCGAATTAGTAATAGATAAATAACCTAGAGTAGTCATTATACATAATGGACGATAAATTTCTAAAAGGTTTTGATATTTCGAGTCAGATTAGTTAGATTGAAATAACATCCGGTCCTAAACATATATCTGTTCTACATCAAACAGTCTAAGGGTCTATGTGATATCATGTATCCTGATATTACTAAAAGATATCACATGAAATTGAACTAACACTTAAGTTTAACTTAACCTTCTAATGTTTTATTTCACTAATCCATTTTATTTCATCAACCCCAACTGAAGCGCTTTCAATCAAAACATTCTCTCTATCTGAATATTCCAAACATTGTTTCTTTTCTGATGTTTTAAAGTGACTTCCCTTTTTTCTTTTCATTTCTCTTCAGTCTTATCTGATTCTATTTTGATTCTATTTATAAATACCTTTCTATTAACCTGGTTGTAATTATATCCGAAGCAAACACGTTCTGACTTTAAATTAAAAATCACATAAAACATTCTCTGGTTACTAATTTCAGACCACTGTTAAATACATAGTGCTTATGATCCTATAGATTTTTACTACTGCCGTCATTTTTCTAAAGTGCACACGGAAATCAGCAATAATATAAATATATGCACTATAGTAAAATACGGTATCACACATATAAGTCTTTTCAAGTTAAAACACATTACACTTTTGAGAGATGATATAGAATATGTGACGTTTTATATGTAATTTTTTATGTAAACTCATTATGTATGTGTAGACATATTTGTTATGCTGCTTATGACAGTGTATTTAAAGAAAACTAGTTTCCCATACAATTGGAAAACACTTGACACAAGATTACGTTTTCAAACTTGAACGGACATCAAACACACCTGTGAATCTGATTGGAAACACACCCACCAAGCAGGGAACCTTTCAACCCAATAAGGAAGATCTTACATATATTTAAACCTGGATTACAACAGAACGAGCATCTTGATAAAGGCCTACTGGGCTGAAACGCGTAGATTTGCTCGTCTACTTCCAATCTTTATCCTTGATACAAGTGGTTACAGTAGGTACGGTGCAATATCCCTCTCACAAAATACTAGAGCGGGTGATATATGCTTAATAATCCGACCCATGATCTGCTTACGCTTGTGTCTATTTGATGATTATCTAAGTATTTCTGAGGTTACAAGCAAGCTCCTGATTCCTCTTTCTGGTAAGGGTAATAGGACTCGTTGGTATAGTTGTGAAACAAATCATCAGAAGCCAGCTTAATACCTCGGTCCTAGGACCTACCCTTATCCCTGCTACTATGGCCATTATCTAAGGACGCTGCAAGATTATTCACTATAAGCACTGAAGAATTATAACAAATTAACATTGTGCTTTCTAACAACACCTTGTTCCGTTCACACCAGGAGAATCACTTTGCACAAAGTCACGGGATCTAATAACAACGGACAACTTTATATACTTCAGAGACGGTAATTTGTGTGCCCAATTTGAGAACATTGCTTCATATCCAATACGGACAATTTGCAGCTTTTTGCTGCTTAAATTATCCAGCAAGCCAGCTTTTTTCCTAGCTTATTATCCCCATAGTTGTAATATACTATCAAGGTTTGTGTGCTAGAGCCTTGAACCGCCAATTGATTTTTTATGCATTTTTTATCTATGTCTTATACTATCACATTGTTTAAACTAGTGCCGGCACTATACTGTTATTCCATCATTGTATATTAAATTTTATTATTCGATCTATACAGATTTACTTCCTTTTTAACATCACTTACACATCACTTATATCCACTGATAGATCCGCATATATTTAGAGTTCTTTGCTTTATTAGCGCTACCCTGTATTTCTTTTCTAGAAATCAGTTTGAGCCTTGCTAGGTTTAGCTTTTCAAAAATACCACCAAGGGAAACAAGCAAATTTGATGATAAAAGTAAATGGAAAGTTGTTTAAAATTGTATGCCCTATCTGAATCATGAAGTTTGGTTTTGACTTTACTGTCCCTTTAAATAAATTATCTAAAGTACGAAAAAAACCAAACACTAAATTACAGAAATAATAAAATAATTTCAAGTTTTTTAAACTAATTACACCTAATCTAATCCCCCTAATAAAATAAAAAAGCCCCCAAAATAATAAAAAGCCATACCCTATACTAAATTAAAATAGCCCCTTAAAAGGGCCTTTTGAGGGGCATTGCCCGAAAGTAATCAGCTCTTTTACCTGTAGAAAAAGTACAATACCCCCCCAACATTAAAACCCACCACCCACACACCCAATCCTACTCTAAAACCCACCCAATCCCCCCCTTAATAAAACCTAACACTAAACCCCCTTGAAGATCACCATACCTTGAGAAGTCTTCACCCAACCGGGTCGAAGTCCTCAATGAAGCTGGGTGAAGTGGTCCTCCAGACGGGCAGAAGTCTTCATCAAAGCCGGGAAGAAGAGGTCCTCCAGACGGCAGAAGTCTTCATCCAGGCGGCATCTTCTATCTTCATCCATCCAGCGTGGAGCGGCTCCATCTTTAAGACATCCGACGCAGAGCATCCTCTTCAAACGAAGTCCAACTGAAGAATGAAGGTTTCTTTAAATGACGTCATCCAAGATGGCGTCGCTTGAATTCCGATTGGCTGATAGAATTTTATCCAGCTAATCGGAATTAAGGTAGAAAAAACTCCTATTGACTGATGCAATCAGCCAATAGGATTGAAGTTCAATCTTATTGGCTGATCCAATCAGCCAATAGGATTGAGCTGGCATTCTATTGGCTGATTGGATAAGCCAATATAATGCGAACTCAATCCTATTGGCTGATTGTATCAGCCAATAGGATTTTTTCTACCTTAATTCCGATTGGCTGATAGAATTCTATCAGCCAATCGGAATTCAAGGGACGCCATCTTGGATGACATCATTTAAAGAAACCTTCATTCTTCAGTTGGACTTCGTTTGAAAGAGGATGCTCCACGTCGGATGTCTTGAAGATGGAGCGCTCCGCACCGGATGGATGAAGATAGAAGATGCCACCTGGATGAAGACTTCTGCCCGTCTGGAGGACCTCTTCTTCCTGGCTTCGATGAAGACTTCTGCCCGTCTGGAGGACCCACTTCGCCCGGCTTCATTGAGGACTTCGGCCTGGTTTGGGTGAAGACTTCTCAAGGTAGGGTGATCTTCAGGGGGTTAGTGTTAGGTTTTATTAAGGGGGATTGGGTAGGTTTTAGAGTAGGGTTGGGTGTGGTGGGTGGTGCGTTTTAATGTTGGGGGGGGTATTGTACTTTTTTTTACTGGTAAAAGAGCTAATTACTTTGGGGCAATGCCCCCGCAAAAGGCCCTTTTAAGGGCTATTGTAATTTACTATAGGGTAGGGCTTTTTATTATTTTGGGGGGGGGCCTTTTTTATTTTATTAGGGGGATTAGATTAGGTGTAATTAGTTTAAAAACTTGTAATTATTTTATTATTTAATTTAGTTAATTAATTTTATTATAGTGTAGTGTTAGGTGTAATTGTAACTTAGGTTAGGATTTATTTTAAAGGTAAATTTGAATTTATTTTAACTAGTTAGCTATTAGATAATATATACAAACGGTGTGACCTGGTCACACAACGGGGGCGCTACAATGTGTTATATGAAAGGTAAAATAGTGTCGGATAGGCACGTCTGTAATAAGCAGTATAGAATAAACAGAAATAAATCTTATATACAAATTGGAATGATTCTTAAAACACCATGGCATATAAAACAAAGTATATTGTCCTTGGTAGAGTATAAGCTGCTTTTCCAGTGGTGGCTGCCTCCCTCCTCACTGGCAGGTCCAGGTGATACTATACAAAAGGAAAAGAACAGAGGGGCGCCTCATATCATGTATCGTCAGATGTAAACACAATGAATTCAAAAGATAGCCCAAATGGGTACTAACATACTCCAAGAACACACTGATGTGTTGGTAGGACAGGCTGCAGATTATTACAGGTGTGACAGCTCACCCATTGAGTCATGCTCTCAATGATGTGGTGCTGGAGAATTACAGGAAACACAGGAAAGGAGCACTACATGTGCAGACCATTAAGAGTATAAACAGCAAAATTGTACTGGATATAAAATGTGTACTCACATGCTCCAAAAGCACACCAATGTGCTGCTGGGAACAGGCTGCAGATTTAGGCAGATGTGGCAGCTCACCTCAAGGCACAATCTCAAATGCTGTGAGGTAGTAGATTCCAATTTTCCAAGTAACTTGCACCAAATGTTAGGATATTTCTTGTAAGGATGTCAGGCAGAAAGTAGGTAGAGTGATCCACTCACAGATGAATTAAAAAAATTATAATTTATTAAAAACACAAAAATAAAATACAACAACACATGGGTTTGTTGTGGCAAGTGGACCAAGGGTTAACAGTGTGGACCTCAATATTTGCAACGCGTTTCTCGGTTAGCAAAACCGTTTCATCAGGCATCAAGTAATAACTATTTAATAACTATTGTACCTAGTTAAAATAAATGCAAAGTTGCCTGTAAAATAAAAATAAACCCTAAACTAGCTACAACTGTAACTATTAGTTATATTGTAGCTATCTTATGGTTTATTTTATCGGTAAGTATTTAGTTATAAATAGGAATTATTTAGTGAATGTCCCCAAGTAATTTTATTTAGATTTATTCTTAATTATATTTAAGTTAGGGGGGGTTAGGGTTAGGGTTAGACTTAGATTTAGGGGTTAATACATTTAATATAGTTGCGGCGACGTTGTGGGCGGCAGATTAGGGGTTAATAAATGTAGGTAGGTGTCGGCGATGTTTGGGACGGCAGATTAGGGGTTAATAAAATTTAACTAGTGTTTGCGATGCATGAGGGTGGCAGTTTAGGGGTTAATATATTTATTATAGTGGCGGCGATGTCCGGTTCAGCAGATTTGGGGTTTAAAATTTTATTTTAGTGTTTGCGATGTGGGAGGGCCTCGGTTTAGGGGTGAATAGGTAGTTTATAGGTGTTAGTGTACTTTTTAGCACTTTAGTTAAGAGTTTAATACTACGGCGTTAGCCCATAAAACTCTTAACTACTGACTTTTAAATGCGGTATCAGTCTTGACAGGAGAGGCTGTACCACTCACTTTTTGGAAGACTTCTTAATACCGGCATTATGCAAGTCCCCCTGAAAATATAGGATACACAATTTACGTGAGTGGATTTGCGGTATTTTTGAGTCTGACCAAAAAAGTGAGCGGTACACCTGAAACGCTGCTTTTAAGGCTAACGCACAACTCGTAATCTAGCCGTTTGTTTTTATATCCTTGTGTAAATTGATACAATATTGTGTCATGAATTCACTTTGCAAGTGCTTTGCTAAAGCCCTTGTGATGAAATCAAGAGTCTTAGGATATATGAAAACACTGTGTACTTTTTGATATACATATGTTTAATTTTTAGTTTTAAACATGCACACAAGATACCTAGTATAGAATCTACCATTACTTACACTTGCATGTCACATGTCATTTGAACGGTTAGTATATCACCTCTATGCCAAGTTTTCTGATGATTTATACTCTATCTATATGACTCCAGAGTTCCATATACAGCCCCCTTTAAGATTAACTTGTATAGGCCTAGATTTAGAGTTCGGCGGTAAAAGGGCTGTTAACGCTCCGCGGGTTTTTTTCTGGCCGCACCATAAATTTAACTCTGGTATCGAGAGTTCAAACAAATGCTGCGTTAGGCTCCAAAAAAGGAGCGTAGAGCATTTTTACCGCAAATGCAACTCTCGATACCAGAGTTGCTTACGGACGCGGCCGGCATCAAAAACGTGCTCGTGCACGATTCTCCCATAGGAAACAATGGGGCTGTTTGAGCTGAAAAAAAACCTAACACCTGCAAAAAAGCAGCGTTCAGCTCCTAACGCAGCCCCATTGTTTCCTATGGGGAAACACCTCCTAAGTCTGCACCTAACACCCTAACATGTACCCCGAGTCTAAACACCCCTAACCTTACACTTATTAACCCCTAATCTGCGGCCCCCCCGCTATCGCTGACCCCTGCATTACACTTTTAACCCCTAATCTGCCGCTCCGTAAACCGCCGCCACCTACGTTAACACTATGTACCCCTAATCTGCTGCCCTAACATCGCCGACCCCTATGTTATATTTATTAACCCCTAATCTGCCCCCCACAACGTCGCCGACACCTACCTACACTTATTAACCCCTAATCTGCCGAGCGGACCTGAGCGCTACTATAATAAAGTTATTAACCCCTAATCCGCCTCACTAACCCTATCATAAATAGTATTAACCCCTAATCTGCCCTCCCTAACATCGCCGACACCTACCTTCAATTATTAACCCCTAATCTGCCGACCGGAGCTCACCGCTATTCTAATAAATGTATTAACCCCTAAAGCTAAGTCTAACCCTAACACTAACACCCCCCTAAGTTAAATATAATTTTTATCTAACGAAATAAATTAACTCTTATTAAATAAATAATTCCTATTTAAAGCTAAATACTTACCTGTAAAATAAATCCTAATATAGCTACAATATAAATTATAATTATATTATACCTATTTTAGGATTAATATATATTTTACAGGCAACTTTGTAATTATTTTAACCAGGTACAATAGCTATTAAATAGTTAAGAACTATTTAATAGTTACCTAGTTAAAATAATTACAAATTTACCTGTAAAATAAATCCTAACCTAAGATATAATTAAACCTAACACTACCCTATCAATAAAATAATTAAATAAACTACCTACAATTACCTACAATTAACCTAACAATACACTATCAATAAATTAATTAAACACAATTGCTACAAATAAATAACATTAAATAAACTATCTAAAGTACAAAAAATAAAAAAGAACTAAGTTACAGAAAATAATAAAATATTTACAAACATAAGAAAAATATTACAACAATTTTAAACTAATTACACCTACTCTAAGCCCCCTAATAAAATAACAAAGCCCCCCAAAATAAAAAATTCCCTACCCTATTCTAAAATACAAATATTACAAGCTCTTTTACCTTACCAGCCCTGAACAGGGCCCTTTGCGGGGCATGCCCCAAGAATTTCAGCTCTTTTGCCTGTAAAAAAAAACATACTATACCCCCCCCCCAACATTACAACCCACCACCCACATACCCCTAATCTAACCCAAACCCCCCTTAAATAAACCTAACACTACCCCCCTGATGATCTTCCTACCTTGTCTTCACCATGCCAGGTTCACCGATCCGTCCTGGCTCCAAGATCTTCATCCAAGCCAAGCGGGGGCTAGACATCCACTGAAGAAGTCCAGAAGAGGGTCCAAAGTCTTCCTCCTATCCGGCAAGAAGAGGACATCCGGACCGGCAAACATCTTCTCCAAGCGGCATCTTCTATCTTCTTCCATCCGATGACGACCGGCTCCATCTTGAAGACCTCCAGCGCGGATCCATCCTCTTCTTCCGACGACTAGACGACGAATGACGGTTCCTTTAAGGGACGTCATCCAAGATGGCGTCCCTCGAATTCCGATTGGCTGATAGGATTCTATCAGCCAATCGGAATTAAGGTAGGAATTTTCTGATTGGCTGATGGAATCAGCCAATCAGAATATAGTTCAATCCGATTGGCTGATCCAATCAGCCAATCAGATTGAGCTCGCATTCTATTGGCTGTTCCGATCAGCCAATAGAATGCGAGCTCAATCTGATTGGCTGATTGGATCAGCCAATCGGATTGAACTTGATTCTGATTGGCTGATTCCATCAGCCAATCAGAAAATTCCTACCTTAATTCCGATTGGCTGATAGAATCCTATCAGCCAATCGGAATTCGAGGGACGCCATCTTGGATGACGTCCCTTAAAGGAACCGTCATTCGTCGTCTAGTCGTCGGAAGAAGAGGATGGATCCGCGCTGGAGGTCTTCAAGATGGAGCCGGTCGTCATCGGATGGAAGAAGATCGAAGATGCCGCTTGGAGAAGATGTTTGCCGGTCCGGATGTCCTCTTCTTGCCGGATAGGAGGAAGACTTTGGACCCTCTTCTGGACTTCTTCAGTGGATGTCTAGCCCCCGCTTGGCTTGGATGAAGATCTTGGAGCCAGGACGGATCGGTGAACCTGGCATGGTGAAGACAAGGTAGGAAGATCATCAGGGGGGTAGTGTTAGGTTTATTTAAGGGGGGTTTGGGTTAGATTAGGGGTATGTGGGTGGTGGGTTGTAATGTTGGGGGGGGGGTATAGTATGTTTTTTTTTACAGGCAAAAGAGCTGAAATTCTTGGGGCATGCCCCGCAAAGGGCCCTGTTCAGGGCTGGTAAGGTAAAAGAGCTTGTAATATTTGTATTTTAGAATAGGGTAGGGAATTTTTTATTTTGGGGGGCTTTGTTATTTTATTAGGGGGCTTAGAGTAGGTGTAATTAGTTTAAAATTGTTGTAATATTTTTCTTATGTTTGTAAATATTTTATTATTTTCTGTAACTTAGTTCTTTTTTATTTTTTGTACTTTAGATAGTTTATTTAATTTTATTTATTTGTAGCAATTGTGTTTAATTAATGTATTGATAGTGTAGTGTTAGGTTAATTGTAGGTAATTGTAGGTAGTTTATTTAATTATTTTATTGATAGGGTAGTGTTAGGTTTAATTATATCTTAGGTTAGGATTTATTTTACAGGTAAATTTGTAATTATTTTAACTAGGTAACTATTAAATAGTTCTTAACTATTTAATAGCTATTGTACCTGGTTAAAATAATTACAAAGTTGCCTGTAAAATAAATATTAATCCTAAAATAGCTATAATATAATTATAATTTATATTGTAGCTATATTAGGATGTATTTTACAGGTAAGTATTTAGCTTTAAATAGGAATTATTTATTTAATAAGAGTTAATTTATTTCGTTAGATAAAAATTATATTTAACTTAGGGGGGTGTTAGTGTTAGGGTTAGACTTAGCTTTAGGGGTTAATACATTTAATAGAATAGCGGTGAGCTCCGGTCGGCAGATTAGGGGTTAATAATTGAAGGTAGGTGTCGGCGATGTTAGGGAGGGCAGATTAGGGGTTAATACTATTTATGATAGGGTTAGTGAGGCGGATTAGGGGTTAATAACTTTATTATAGTAGCGCTCAGGTCCGCTCGGCAGATTAGGGGTTAATAAGTGTAGGTAGGTGTCGGCGACGTTGTGGGGGGCAGATTAGGGGTTAATAAATATAACATAGGGGTCGGCGATGTTAGGGGTAGCAGATTAGGGGTACATAGGGATAACGTAGGTGGCGGCGATTTGCGGTCGGAAGATTAGGGGTTAATTATTTTAAGTAGCTTGCGGCGACGTTGTGGGGGGCAAGTTAGGGGTTAATAGATATAATACAGGGGTCGGCGGTGTTAGGGGCAGCAGATTAGGGGTACATAAGTATAACGTAGGTGGCGGTCGGCAGATTAGGGGTTAAAAATTTTAATCGAGTGGCGGCGATGTGGGGGGACCTCGGTTTAGGGGTACATAGGTAGTTTATGGGTGTTAGTGTACTTTAGGGTACAGTAGTTAAGAGCTTTATAAACCGGCGTTAGCCAGAAAGCTCTTAACTCCTGCTATTTTCAGGCGGCTGGAATCTTGTCGTTAGAGCTCTAACGCTCACTGCAGAAACGACTCTAAATACCGGCGTTAGAAAGATCCCATTGAAAAGATAGGCTACGCAAATGGCGTAGGGGGATCTGCGGTATGGAAAAGTCGCGGCTGAAAAGTGAGCGTTAGACCCTTTAATCACTGACTCCAAATACCAGTGGGCGCCCAAAACCAGCGTTAGGAGCCTCTAACGCTGGTTTTGACGGCTACCGCCGAACTCTAAATCTAGGCCTTAGTATTTCTTCACAGTTTAACTTCCAAAGAAGGACCACCACCATTTATTTTTTGCCTTTTTAGTAGCAAGACCCTTTTTTGCTTAACGGATGCTTTGCAGACATAGGAATAATGTTTGCCATTTTGTGAACCTTTGTTTGAGCCCATACTTCATTTAATTTCCACTGCTAACATATTTCTGGTTTGTTAACATCTCTGATTATCCAAACATTTAGATGTTGGAAACATCTAATACCGCTGTCTTTGTGAGGGATCTTTTGAGAAGTATTTGTAGTTTTGGCTCATCCTCTGTCTCTGACGGCCAAGCCTTACATTCAAATATATTGAATTTTCTTTGTAATATTAATTGGCAGTGTCCCTCCCTCCTCTACCAACCTGTGCCTCTCTCTTACTGGACTGTAGACTGATCCCTCTTCACACTATTGCCTCCTTATGACCTCACGCACTTCTTGCATTCATACTACTTTTTCTTCTCAGTCTGTCCACTAGTGAGTCCACTCCTCACATTCCTCTCCACTGATACTTTCTTCTGATCCATTTATTTTTCTAATCTCACATTTACTCCCAATTTCACTCACCTTGTCTCCACCTCTCTGTCTCTCCTGCCATTCATTCTTTACTCTCACAAAATCACTCATGCAAACTAAAAATATGTGTTTGTGTGTCTGTGCATCTGTGTGCACAATATGTTCTATAGGTTTTGTATGCATATATGTATGTGAACATAAAAGGAATATCATTTTTGGCAACCCCATTGAATTCAGATATAGGGCTCAATTTAACAATAGGCGGGTGGACAAGTCATGAATCTTATCTGCCCAGCCTCACAAATGGCACGCAAGAGGGGGCTGTAAATCACCCTGATTGGGTCAAAGTAGGATGATTTCAATCCGCCACCAAAAGTGTAGAAATTGCTGCTTCTTAACTAGCGTTTCTCTCGGTGCACCTGAAACTATGGGCACCTGAAACCATGGGGCTCTTAAGCTTGGTAAATGGAGCCCATAACCTGCCTTTCACTCTCAGTCATTGTAACTTTTCTGCTAACATTCAGCTTATTAATATGGGCTCATATAGGATACAATGGGCTCAATTTACGCCGCTGCTTTTTAAGTCCTCCATAATTTCAAAGTTACGGATTGGAAACATTTGGGAATCATTAGTCTGGGACGATTGACAATCCCTGTTCTAACACCATTGGTTGCATCAGAGCAATTTGAAAATCCAACAGTGGATCCTGCATCAGAGGTTTCAAAAACAGAAGGTCAGGTCCCCTACAACGAAACCTTGTCTGTTAACATTTTTATATATGCGGGAAAATATATAAATTTTTAATTTCTACTTTCTGCTCAAATATTCCTCTATGAAGATCACAGAAATAAAGCAATAATATATATATATGTGTACATTTACCCAGTTGAAAACAATTTTTTTTATTATTGATGAATATTGGTTACTTTACTAGGGGAGTTAGATATCTTAAACTCTCCTGCCGGACTGGAATGGCATATACATTAAATACATTTGCATGAGAAGGCTGTATATTGTCTATTAAAGGGTCAGTCTACTTTATTGTTTAAAAGATAATCCCTTTATTACCCATTCCCTAGTTTTGCATAACCAACACTGTGATATTAATACACTTATTACCTCTGAGATTACCTTGTATCTAAGCAGACTGCCCCCTTATCTCTGTGCTTTTGACATACATGCATTTTAGCCAATCAGTGCTGATTTCTAAATAACTCCACGAGAGTGAACACACTGTAATCTATATGACACACATGAACTAGCACTTACTAACTGTGAAAAACTATCAAAATTCTCTGAGATAAGAGGCGGTTTTCAACGGTTTGGAAATCAGTTTAAACCTACCTAGGTTTAGTTTTCAAAAAAGAATACCAAGTGAACAAAGCAAATTTGCTGATAAAAGTAAATTGGAAAGTTGTTTAAAATTGCAAACTTTATCTGAATCATGAAAGTTTAATTTTGACTAGACTGTCCCTTTAATTATTAATACTTTATTCTATTTCAAGGCAAAGTAAATGTCTGTTTTCTGACTGTGCTAATGTTCCAACAAGCTGGAGATCGGTAGTAAAAACTTTGTATATCATATACACCTCTATACTACCAACTCCTAAAGGAGGCGCTAAAATAATTAACAAAATACCAAGTAGTTGGTAATCTAACTATAAACCAATGTGAATGTATTTATACAGACAGTAAATAAATATGTGAATTTGTGAATGAAGCAAAAAAAAAAAAAATACCATAGAAATAATATAGAATATTCAGTCTTTTGAACACAATCCTAATGTCCAATGGGAATCCTCAGAGTATAAAGGAGGTTGTAGGCAGCACTCTGACTTCACCATATATGATGATGGAACTCTGCAGCAAAAGCACAAAATGGAGAAAGATGCGCCACATGTGTAGATCAATCATTCAAAAGGGAATCAGGAGAAAGAAAGATACAGGATACTCACAAGTGGAATGGCATTCTCTTGTGCCAATCGAGGCAGGCTGGTATTTAAACAGCAAACCAGCAGGCTGATTCAAGGCAAATTCTTTCCACAACCAAATGCCATCCAAAATCCTAGGCCACTGATATAGGAACCGGCTGTAGAGGAGTATAGAGGGAAGGGTGGTCTGGCCCCTTGGTAGCTGGAAAGGAGTATAAAACACACCGACTGCCAGGAGTATGTACTTTAAAAAAAAAAAAGGTATTAAAAGGTATATAACAATACCAAAGGTAAATAAAAACTCCAGCTTGGTGTATAAAAAATCTCCACAATGAGACAATGAAAAAGCGACGCGTTTCTCGGGGGGAGCCCCATTTCCTCAGGTATTGTTATATACCTTTTAATACATTTTAAAAACATTGTTAAGTACATACTCCTGGCAGTCTGTGTGCTTGATACTCCTTTCCAGCTTCCAAGGGGCCAGACCGCCCTTCCCTCTATACTTCTCTACAGCCGGTTCCTATATCAGTGGCCTAGGATTTTGGATGGCATTTGGTTGTGAGAAGAATTTGCCTTGAATCAGCCTGCTGGTTTGCTGTTTAAATACCAGCCTGCCTCGATTGGCACAAGAGAGTGCCATTCCCTTTTGAATGATTGATCTACACGTGTGGCGCCTCTGTCTCCTTTTTGTGTTTTTGATGTAAATGTAAGTGTACTTAAAGGGACACTAAATATATTTTTTTTCATGATACAGATAGAGCATGCAATTTTAAACAACTTTCTAATTTACTCCTATTATCAATTTTTCTTCATTATCTTGCTATCTTTATTTAAAAAGCAGGAATGTGATGCATAGGAGCCGGCCCATTTTTGGTTGAGAACCTGGGTTATGCTTGCTTATTGGTGGGTTAATGTAAGCCTCCAATAAGCAAGCGCTATCCATGGTGCTGAACCTAAAAGGGGCTGGCTGCTTTTAAAATAAAGATAGCAAGAGAACATAGAAAAATTGATAATAGGAGTCAATTAGAAAGTTGCTTAAAATTGCATGCTCTATCTGAATCATGAAATAAAAACTTTGGGTTTAGTGTCCCTTTAAAGGACCAGTACATTTAGTAGATTTGCATAATCAGCAAATTCTGACAAATTTCAAAATTATTTCTTTTTCCACTCCTCCTGTATCATGTGACAGCCATTGTGCCAATCATAAATGCATATATGTAAATTCTGTGAATTTTTGCACATGCTCAGTACTAGCTGGGGACTTAAAAAGTGTAAATATATAAAGACTGTGCACATTTTGTAAATCAAAGTAAATTGGAAAATTGTTTAAAATTGCATTTTCTATCTGAATCATGAAAGTTTAATTTTGACTTGTGTCCCTTTTAAAAAGTCTACCATGTAGATTTGGAAGAATTTTAGCAACTTTTGTGTCGTCATTTTTCTCACTGCACAAAAAAATGTATCTGCTTAATTTTGTTATCCTTGTGCAGTGACGCAGGAGGAAACTTCATATTTCTATGGTTATAGCCATTTAGTTTATTTGCAAGCATATAGCTGAGTAATCTGTACAGTTGCATTACAGTCTGCTGACACCTAGCCAGTTTCAACACAAATTCTCATGGGTAAAAAGTGTGGATCTAATTCAATATATTCTATGTTCTCTCAGATCCTGTTTCAAATTTTAGAGTCTGAAAGAAATGTCTATTTATGTTAAGATGAAAGAGTTAACCACTTGCAGGTTGCTGCCTAAATAGAATAAATCCCAGCTGCTATGCAAAGGAACACTCTTTGGCATTGAAAGTGTTAATGTTATACAGTATTATTACAAAAAAAGGAAATTCTGATCAGTCAGGGGTTTGTACATTTTCTTCATGAAATGCTTTCATATTATAATATTATCACTGCTGACGGGCTGTTTTTAAGTCATTTGAGAAACTCTGGGGTATAGTACAAAATCAGAAATCTGCTGTCAGGAAAGTATAATGAGAATGGAAAAAAAAAGCTGGAATCTAAAACATAAGTGGTTTCTAGTTAAACTGTTGTGAGAAGAATGATGGAAAGCTATATTCATATTTCATTTATTTTTTTTGCTGCCGTTAAAGATAATTTAGAAAGAAAAAAGGATATACAGAAGTGGTCTAAAATATATTTTACATTTTTTATAAAAATCAAACTATCATGGGTGTCAATACAAATCGTTTAGGGGGGGGGGGGGGAACAACATTTTAATTTTTTTGGCCATATATCAATGCAGAATGTCAGAATCAGAATACTAATTATTATTATTATTATTTATTTTTGTATTATATTTGTAAACCACCAACATAAACAATAGTGCTAAAAAGATCTACATAATAATTAATAATTATCAATAAAGCATAATTAACCCTATATTTTTAGATATGATAATAGTTAGACTAGATTAGTCTCATCATTTGTTTTCCAATTTTATTTGTAATTTTGTATAAATAAATAATATCTAAATAGTTAGTGGTTTGTTTGTATATTTACAAATAATATGTTAGGATTGTGCATCATTTATCATCACTAATATGTTTTTGTTATTATCAGGGAGTTTTCAGTATAGGCATATTAACTATTATCAGAAAAAGAGGCACATATTTCTGTCCAAATGACATTACTTTAAAGCATTTGCCTACTTATAGTAGTTGAGAACATACAAAGTATTGCAGATACACCCCTTGAAAGCCTCTTGTGTATGTTTATATAGTCACATTTACTGTGGCCAATCAGAGGATAGCTGTAAATGAGCTTCTTTTCTGATTCTAAGCCATTATTGAATACCCATGGGTGTTCCATGGGGAGGGCAAATGCCACATCTGAATTTTGTTCCTTATATCCCACATTTTGTCCCATTGATATTATAATTGTTATGTTATGATGATAATAATAACAATAATAATAATAATAAAAATTAAAAATAATAAAACCTAACACTCCTCTGCCCCATGAGGGAAATAACACTTTAAAAACAGAAAAACCTATCTGCGATAAATAAAAAATATTGTTAACAGCCACACTTTACCCTCTACCCCATTTAGATTATGAGTGGAAAGGTAGCTTGATCTTCCGCTCATGCGTTAACCCAGCTAGACTTCAGCTTTTTGTGCTCGTCGGGTTGTATGCATATAACAAGTTGAAAGTTAAAAGGTTTTGCTCGCAAGCTAACCCGACGCACACAAAAAGCCAAACTTCGAATATTGAGACTGTATTACTGAATTTCCCCATAGACTTCAATGGGGCCGAAAAGTGATGAGAAAAAACTAATACCCTTACTCATACACAAACCTAATCTCATGCTCTCAAGTGCACTAACCTGACAAGAAAATATAAATATTTCACATTTCAAAGTTCTTCACATTGGAGAATATGTTCTATATATGTATACATATGTATTTATGTGTTTATATATGTATATATGTCTGTAAATGCATATATATACATATTAATACATAAGTACATTTGTACACACATGCATATACATATTTAGACATGTGTATGTATCTAACACCTAAGACCTCATATCTTTGAGCCCAAAGAACTTCTTATTGCATTTTTAAAAATATATATTTTTATTAGATAGTGTTATTATGTTTGTAACTGTACTTTTAAATTGTTTTTTTAATGTGTTTTGTGCAACTTTTTTGTCTCGTATAACAGTTAACCGGAGCTCTTAAGTTGCACTATTCCGACGCTCGTCAAATTCAATTTCACCTATCTCCTGCAATTTTTACTCCCATAAGCTAACATAGAATCGCGTCGCAAATCGGTATCACATATTCAGCACAAGGTCTTACACATTGTGCTAATTCAACCAACAGTATGTGTGGTAGTGCGATTGTGTGGACACACGTTTTAAACATTTGTAACCTTAACACAAAGTTCACAGCAACAACTAGAATACCCGAGTTGAACATTGCTAATCCTTCAGCAAAGGGTATCAAGAGAATTAATTAAATGTAATAATAGAAAGAAATTTGTTGTATCTGAAGAATCATAAAAGAAAAAACATTGGATTTAGTTATGAATCACGCATATTTTCTATCATTATGTACAAACCCCTGAGATTTGTAAGCAGCTTTTCATTTTATTTCTATTATCGATTTTGCTTCATCTTGGTATCCTTTGTTGAAGGTGCAATGCACTACTTGGAGGGAGCTAGCTGAACACATTGTTAAGCCAATGACAAGAGGCATAAATGTAGAGCCACCAATCGTCTGCTAGTTCCCTTCCTGCTTCTTAGCCTCAGGCTACCTGTATGTATCCTTTCCAACAAAGGATATTAAGAAAAAGAAGCAAATTAGATAAAATAAGTCAATTGGAAGGTTATTTAAGAGTGCAAGCTCTATCTGAAAAAAATGTTTCATGTCCCATTAAGAATATACACTTTCAGAATAGTAATGTATACTAGTAGCTACCCTACCTTTAAGTAAACTTTTTAGCTTTACCAAAAATGCAGTGCACAAAAATTAGGGGCAAGATTACATATGTGGCGTCGCCCGCAAAAGCCGGCGATGCCAGTTTTTAGTTGGTTTTGATATTACATATACGGTGCCGCATATAAATGCGGCACGTATATTTCACCTGTCTCCCGCAATGTTTACTCCCATAAGCTAACTGCGTAGAAAATCGGTATCACATATTCAGCACAAGGACTTACACGGCGAAAATGGAGACATTTTACTCCATTTTCACCTCGCCACAAATAGACAGGCTCAGCAAACCTTGCGCTGAAAATGTGAGCACCGTAATGCCCGTAAAACCTAATGCATGCAAAATATCAATCTACCTGTCAACCGCCAACCCCCACCGCAATAACTAATAAAACTATTACCACTAATCCGCCATTCACCCATATTGCAATAAACCTACAAAATGTATTAACCCCTAGTCTGCCTTTCACCCACATTGCAATAAACCTAATAGATCTATTAACCCCTAAACCGCCAAACTCCACAACACAATTAACCTAATTAAGCTATTAACCCCAATTACCTAAATTAAAAAATACTAAGTTACAATTAAAGACCTAACATTACTTTAAAAATAAAAAACTGAGTTTAATTTAATCTAAAATTACAAAAAATAAAAAAGTCTAACATTCCAGATAATAATAAACCAAATTATCAAAAATAAAAAAATTAAACCTAATCCCTATGACAATAAAAAGCCCCCCAATATAAAAACACCCCCTAATCTAATACTAAACTACCAATAGCCCTTAAAAGGGCTTTTTGTAGGGATTTTCCCTAAGTTAAATAGCTCTTTTGCATTAAAAAAATTCTAAGTCCCCCACTAAAAGTAAACCCCCACCAAACCCCCAAAATAAAAAAAAACCCTAACACTAAAAAACCTAAGCTACCCATTGCCCCTAAAGGGGCATTTTATGGACATTGCCCTTAAAAAGGCATTCAGCTTTTTTACAGTGCCCAAAATCCCTATTACAAAAAAAACAACCCCCCAAAAAATAAAATCCTTACTCTAACCCACAAATAGGTACTCACCGTTCCTGAAGTCCGGTGGAGAAAGTCTTCTTCCAAGCAGTGAAGTCTTCTTCCAAGTAGCAATATCTTCTTCCATCGCGGCGACATCTTCTATCTTCATCCAGGACCAAGCCGATGTGGAGATGAGCGAGGGACAGGAGACTGGCAGCTGCGGAGCCATCGAGTGTGGAGATCCTCTTCGTAAAATCACCGCCGCACACTGAGGATTGTATTCTAGTTAGTTGGTTTTGATATTACATATATGGTGTCGCATATAAATGTGGCGCGTATATTTCACCTGTCTCCCGCAATGTTTACTCCCATAAGCTAACTGCGTAGAAAATCGGTATCACATATTCAGCACAAGTACTTACACGGCGAAAATGGAGACATTTTATTCCATTTTCACCTCGCCACACATAGACAGGCTCAGCAAACCTTGCGCTGAAAATGTGAGCACCGTAATTCCTGTAACACCTAATGCATGCAAAATATCAATCTACCTGTCAACCGCCAACCCCCACTGCAATAACTAATAAAACTATTAACCACTAATCCGCCATTCACCCATATTGCAATAAACCTAAAAAATGTATTAACCCCTAGTCTGCCTTTCACCCACATTGCAATAAACCTAATAGATCTATTAACCCCTAAACCGCCAAACTCCACAACACAATTAACCTAATTAAGCTATTAACCCCAATTACCTAAATTAAAAAATACTAAGTTACAATTAAAGACCTAGCATTACTTTAAAAATAAAAAACTGAGTTTAATTTAATCTAAAATTACAAAAAAATAAAAAAGTCTAACATTCCAGATAATAATAAACCAAATTATCAAAAATAAAAAAATTAAACCTAATCCCTATGACAATAAAAAGCCCCCCAATATAAAAACACCCCCTAATCTAATACTAAACTACCAATAGCCCTTAAAAGGGCTTTTTGTAGGGATTTTCCCCTAAGTTAAATAGCTCTTTTGCATTAAAAAAATTCTAAGTCCCCCACTAAAAGTAAACCCCCACCAAACCCCCCCAAAATAAAAAAAAACCCTAACACTAAAAAACCTAAGCTACCCCATTGCCCCTAAAGGGGCATTTTATGGACATTGCCCTTAAAAGGCATTCAGCTTTTTTACAGTGCCCAAAATCCCTATTACAAAAAAAACAACCCCCCAAAAAATAAAATCCTTACTCTAACCCACAAATAGGTACTCACCGTTCCTGAAGTCCGGTGGAGAAAGTCTTCTTCCAAGCAGTGAAGTCTTCTTCCAAGTAGCAATATCTTCTTCCATCGCGGCGACATCTTCTATCTTCATCCAGGACCAAGCCGATGTGGAGATGAGCGAGGGACAGGAGACTGGCAGCTGCGGAGCCATCGAGTGTGGAGATCCTCTTCGTAAAATCACCGCCGCACACTGAGGATTGTATTCTAGTTAGTTGGTTTTGATATTACATATATGGTGTTGCATATAAATGTGGCGCGTATATTTCACCTGTCTCCCGCAATGTTTACTCCCATAAGCTAACTGCGTAGAAAATCGGTATCACATATTCAGCACAAGGACTTACACGGCGAAAATGGAGACATTTTATTCCATTTTCACCTCGCCACACATAGACAGGCTCAGCAAACCTTGCGCTGAAAATGTGAGCACCGTAATTCCTATAACACCTAATGCATGCAAAATATCAATCTACCTGTCAACCGCCAACCCCCACTGCAATAACTAATAAAACTATTAACCACTAATCCGCCATTCACCCATATTGCAATAAACCTAAAAAATGTATTAACCCCTAGTCTGCCTTTCACCCACATTGCAATAAACCTAATAGATCTATTAACCCCTAAACCGCCAAACTCCACAACACAATTAACCTAATTAAGCTATTAAGCCCAATTTCCTAAATTAAAAAATACTAAGTTACAATTAAAGATCTAACATTACTTTAAAAATAAAAAACTGAGTTTAATTTAATCCAAAATTACAAAAAAATAAAAAAGTCTAACATTCCAGATAATAATAAACCAAATTATCAAAAATAAAAAAAATTAAACCTAATCCCTATGGCAATAAAAAGCCCCCCCAAAATAAAAAACACCCCCTAATCTAATACTAAACTACCAATAGCCCTTAAAAGGGCTTTTTGTAGGGATTTGCCCTAAGTTAAATAGCTCTTTTGCATTAAAAAAATTCTAAGTCCCCCACTAACAGTAAACCCCACCAAACCCCCCCAAAAAAAACAACTAACACTAAAAAACCTAAGCTACCCATTGCCCCTAAAGGGGCATTTGTGATGGGCATTGCCCTTTTAAAAGGCATTCAGCTCTTTTACAGTGCCCCAAAATCCCTATTATAAAAAAAAACAACCCCCCAAAAATAAAATCCTAACTCTAACCCCCAATAGGTACTCACCGTTCCTGAAGTCCGGTGGAGAAAGTCTTTTCTAAAGCGGTGAAGTCTTCTTCCAAAGTATCATTATCTTCCTTCCATCGCGGCGACTTCTTCTATCTTCATCCAGGACCAAGCCGATGCGGAGATGAGAGAGGGACAGGAGACCGGCAGCTGCGGAGCCATCGACTGTGGAGATCCTCTTCGTACAATCACTGCCACACCTGAGGATTGTATTCAAGGTACAAGTTTAAATATGGGGTACCTTGCATTCCCTATTGCGCTGATTTGTTCTTCAGATTCAATCAGCCAATAGGATGAGAGCTACTAAAATCCTATTGGCTGTTCAAATCGTCGGCTGTGGTCACTGGATGAAGATTGAAGATGTCACCTTAATGGAATAAGTACAGATTTTATTTTTTGGTGGTTTTATTTTTTTTTAGAATAGGGTTTTTGGGCACTGTAAAAGAGCCTGAATGCCCTTTTAAGGGCAGTAAAAGATCTGAATGCCCAAAACAAATGAGCCTTTAGGGGCAATGGGTAGCTTGGGTTTTTTGTGCTTAGGTTTTTTATTCGGGGGGGTTTGGTGGGGGGGGTTACTGTTAGTGGGGGACTTAGAATTTTTTTTAATGCAAAAGCGTTGTTTAACTTTAGGGCAATGCCCTACAAAAATCCCTTTTAAAGTGAAGGTCAATTTTGATGATTTAGTGCCCGGTTTTTAATAATCCTATTAAAATACAAGGGTACATTAATTCATCAAAATGACATTTGACTCGTTCTTCTTCAAAAACTTACCTTTTAATCCTGGCATCCACTCTAGCACTTCCTCCGCCCATTGCAAGCTGTCTTCGCGGGGTCCCAAAATTATGAATCTGGCTTCCTCCAATCACTGCGTTGCATCAGGCCAAGATTCCCACGGGGGGGGGGGGGGGAAGCTGTGATTGTAGTAAGCCCGATTCATAATTTCTGACGTCTGCAGAGGCTTCAGACGGCCGGGGGAATCACTGGAGCGGATGCCAGGATTAAAAGGTACATTTTTGAAGAAAACAAGCGAAATGTCAATTTTGTTGAATTAAAGTGCCCTTGTTTTTAATAGGATCATTAAAAACTGGGCACTAATTCATCAAAATTGACCTTCACTTTAAGGGCTATTGGTAGTTTAGTATTAGATTAGTGGGTGTTTTTATTTTGGGGGGATTTTTTTATTTTCATAAGGATTAGGTTTATTTTTTTATTTTTGATAATTTGGTTTATTATTTTCTGTAATGTTAGACTTTTTTATTTTTTTGTAATTTTAGATAATTTTAATTTTAATTTAGGGGTTCTTTTAAGTAATTTTTATTTTAATTGTAATTTAGAATTTTATTATTTTATGTAATTTAGGGTGTGTTAGCTTAGGGGGCTTAGTAATTAAATTAGGTTTATTGCAATGTGGGGGTTCAGGGGTTAATAGATTAATTAGGTTTATTCCGATGTGGGGGTTGGCAGGTTAAGGGGTTCATAGATTATTTAGGTTTATTGCAATGTGGGGGTTTGGCTGTTTAGGGGTTTCATAATATTATTAGGTAGATAGTGATGTGGGTGAATGGCGAATTAGGGGTCAATAGTTTAATTAGGCATATTGCATTGTGGGGGTTGTTGGTTTAAGGGTTAATACATTTATTATTAGTTCCAATATGGGGTTGAAGGCGGATATAGGGGTTTTAACGTGTCAGTTTTATTTTTGGGAGGCGGGTTAGACTTTTACGGAATATTTGGGGCAAGATTCCATATGTGTATAGGTATATTAAAGTGTGCGCAAGAGGCACCAGACTACTCCAACCCTAAAGTCCCTCACGTTAGGGAAAAAAAGATATGCAAAAGAGTGAAAAATAGGAGAAGCGCTAAAAAAGCTAAAGGTGCTACAATGAAAACAATGTGAGATATATAACTTGCTATGCAAATTTGATTTAATCAGACACTCAAAAGTAGTACAAATCCTGTAAAGATAGAATACATAAATGTAAAGACATTAAAAATTGGACGTCTCCGATATATTAAAACACAGATAAATAAAAAACGAAGAGCCAAATGACTACTGTTGCCATATAATAGAACTTGTCTCTGTATCAGATAAAAAGTCGACAATCAACAACTTGGATCCTCAAAAACGATTAAAAAGGATCAGTGCCAGGTAAAAATTGACCCGTGTTACCTTCAAGAGTACCGTCCGTTTGTAAGGAACCACCTCCGTGAGGCGTATACTTGTCCCGTGACGTCACTGATCGGGAGGCATAGTCTCTGAAGGGAAATCCTATTGGTCAGGATAACTTGACAGATGAACTATAGCGGCCGCTATATTGTAGAAAAGATGTAAATCCCCGCTCTTAGTGCAGAACAGCACGCAGGGTTGTAGTATATCCAGATCTCTCTTTCAGACCTTGTAGTAGCCTACGGGCTTTGATGTGCAACTTGGAACCGGCTTGGCTTAGGAGCGTAACCTTTCACAATGCGGTCTAGTGCTTTTCTGTGGATTAAATTGAAATAGCTGAAAAACCTGGGTACTTCAACAAAGTGTTAGAGTCCTTATAGACAATATAAAGTACAGGGTAGCTGTGGCTTCTCATCAACGCGTTTCTCCCTCTTACAGGGCTTTCTCAAGATGAATTAGCTCCAGTCATATATATATATATGTATATATATAGATGTATAAACACCCATAAATTTGCATATTTGCATGGATTCGTCTATAATCAACAATATATAAAATTATAACTCCACTTGGATAAAAGCAGTTAAATGCCTTCAAAGAACAGTACTAGTGTTACTGGAAAAATTGTTTTTTTAAGAAAGCAACAGTACATCTCACTAAATTGTTGTCAGTCTATGAATTAGTGCTAAGTATAGAGACTGGATATTTGCTTATGTGCATAGAAGAAACATATATAAAAATAAAAAACATATACGAATGCTACAAAAAATTTTAAGATAATAAACTGCAGTTTTTTCTGCTAATGTGTAAAAATATATATACATGTGCTTATATTAAAACAGGTGATCGTATATGAATTAAAGGACAGTGACTATTATTATTAAATTCTTAAATTGTCACAGAAAATCTGTGATTAGATTCAAAGCATATATATGTGTATATATGTACACCCCCATATTAAAATGTATCTTATTTACCTTTGTATCGTGTGACTATTAGTTGTAATTTTAAATCAAAAAAGTGAAAAAAGGGTGGAAAGTGAGAATATATTAAAACGACAATTTTTTTTTTTAAAAAAGTCGTTCTTAAACTATAACATTAGTCTAAAACAAAGGGTGAAATGTCAAGTTCAGAGTTCAAACCAGCTGGATATAGAGTATGATATTTATATATGTATTCTGCTTCTTTTATACATAGTAGCTTGTCTATGTTACCTCCTCTCCAATGGCACTTAAAATGTTGTATCCCCAGAAAGTTAAATCCTTTGTTCTCCCTTTGTGTACTTCTTTAAAATGCTTATAGAGTCTGGTGTCCTCTTTTTCTTTCTCTATACATATAAGTATGCTCCCTAATCCTATCTTTCAGCATCCTTTTTGTTTCCCCAAAGTATATTAAATTGCACGTACATTGAAGTACAATATGACCCCTTTTGTCGTGCATCTAATAAGTTCTTTTATTGGGATCAATTCTCCTGTAGATGGAATTTTTAAAGAGTTTTTTTTTACAACTATGCTGACAGGCCTTACATGTGTAGCAGGGGAAAAAACCTGCCACTTTCTTTCCTGCAATGTCTGATTGGGTATTTGGACCTTATTTTATTTTCTTGAAAGGTACTGGTGTACTAATATCTGTTTTAGGTTTCTTGATTTTCTAAAAACAAGTCTTGGTCTATTGGTCCCATTTCTTTCCTATAATGGGGTCTGCTTGCAGAACATGCCAGTGTTTATTAAGAATTTTTCTTATAGTACCATGATCATTACTATAATCGGTAATAAAAGGAGTGTCAATAGTATCTTTTTCATCTGTGGGGTTTTTTTGTTTATAAGTAAGAAGTGTTTTCCTATTTATTGATCTGGCTCTACTAGTAGCATTGTGGACTAAATCCTCATCGTAGCCCTCTATCTTTAAATTTCTCCATAAGGGTCCCTATTTGTTCCTCAAAATCCGATAGTCTAGAGCAGGTTCTTTCTGATCCTTAAGGCCTGACCTACCGGGATGTTATTTTTTCCATTGTTTTAGGTGACAGCTGTCTGAATGTATAAAGCTGTTAGAGTCTACATCTTTGAAGTGTGTTTTTGTCTCAATTATGTTATTTTATTACCATGATCTTTTAAGTCAGAAAAAAGTGACTTTTTCTTGGCTATAATTAAATGTGAATTTCAAGCCTTTATCATTGGTGTTCATACTCATGTTATTTAACTCCATTTCAGAACCTCTCCAGATCATCAGCATATCATCTATATATCTCCTACGAGAGCACAAGGTTTGCCACCAAAGCCACTTTCCCTGAAGAAAATTTCTTCCCAGTGGCCTACAAATAAATTGGCATAGCTTGTGCAAACCCTCGTGCCCATAGCAGTCCCTTCGACTTGAAGATAGAAATTTCTGTCAAAAGAAAAATAATTATTGTTTTAATATGAAGGGCTATATCCTCCATATTAGGAAACAAAAGATGAAAAGAACTCTGCTGCAACACTAAAAAAAGGGACTTATGATAAAGTGTGTATAGGTTATATTAAAGTGGTGCGCAAGAGGCACCAGGTACTCTTGAAGGTAACACGGGTAAATTTTTACCTGGCACTGATCCTTTTTTAATCGTTTTTGAGGATCCAAGTTGTTGATTGTCGACTTTTTATCTGATACAGAGACAAGTTCTATAATATTGGCAACAGGTCATTTTGGCGCTTCATTTTTTATCTATCTGTGTTTTAATATATCGGAGACGTCCGATTTTTAATGTCTTTACATTTATGTATTCTATCTTTACAGGATTTTGTACTACTTTTGAGTGTCTGATTAAATCAAATTTGCATAGCAAGTTATATATCTCACATTGTTTTCATTGTAGCACCTTTAGCTTTTTTAGCGGCTTCTCCTATTTTTCACTCTGTTGCATATCTTTTTTTCCCTAACGTGAGGGACTTTAGGTTGGAGTAGTCTGGTGCCTCTTGCGCACACTTTAATATACCTATACACACTTTATCATAGTCCCTTTTTTTAGTGTTGCAGCAGAGTTCTTTTCAATCTTTTTTTCCTAATAAGGAGGATATATTTGGGTTTAGAGAAAGCTTCTATAAACTATGTCTGGATATAAAGGAAGGGGATACTGCTATATACTCAGACTTTGAAAATCTAGATGATATAATGAGTAAATTAGAAAAATTACTTACCAGGGAATTGAAACAAAAAACTGAGATTTTAATTTTTAAACAAATACACACTTAAAGGGCTAGTACCGAAAGGCCTAGTTTTTAATAAAGAATGTGCATTTCCACTAAAATGAGATCTAGGAAAGATACCCTCCTAGATTTAGAAAAAGAAATTTTGGAAATAAAGGATAAACTTAAGGAAGAAAAAACAAAAGAATATAAAGAAAAACAAAAAGTAATGATTGAGAGAATAAATAGTCTGAGCAAAGATCTTTTGAAAACAAAATGGAAAAAATTAGATAGAGATACAAACTAAACCCCAGACAGAATTAAATAAAAATGAAGAGATGGATATAACCACATCTCAAAATGATTGGACTACAGTCAGCTATAAAAAGAAAGAAAAAAGAAATTACTCCAACCAGAGAGATTGTGATTATAGGGATAGGAACACAAATTATTCATGGAGGCCAAATACATACAACAGACAAAATAAAGGTCACTATTATCATAACACATATAGACACAGGGATTATCAAATGAATAATTCTAGAGATGGAAAACCACTATCACGACAAAAAGAAAACAATGTACAACACAAATAGGCATTGGGAGAATAATGATAGATGGCAAACACCTGTAATTATAGACAGATATATCAGCATTCTGAGACCCCCAAATTTAGAGAAATAAAACTCATTTTTTAGAGCACAGCCCTCTAAGGGAGGGCACATCCAGAAATCTTCAAAAGAAAATCTGGAAAATGTCTGTGTAAACAGAAAAAGACCCCTAGAGGAACAAGAGGAGGGGAAACGAGGTAAAAGAGGCAAAGAGAGCAAGGTAAACACAAATGGGGGTTTCAATATCAGTAGTATTCAGTTAAAAGAAGATGAAAAAAAGGATTTTGAGTCATGGACTCTCATTTGCACCCTAGTTCTAAAATGAACAAGTTTAATACACACGTACATGTAAAAAAATTATAAGAAACTTAACACTTAAACGTTATTTTCTAAAGGATCCATTAGATACGACCTAAAGAAATTGAAGTGAGACAAGAAAGATTTATCCATACAGATTTAAAGAACAAATCTACATTTAACCCTACGTTTTGTAAAGGGAGTAATTTGGAAACCTTTGAGTTAATGGTACTCAGGGATCTCAAAAAAGTCAACCCTCAAAATATTTTGAAATCTAACATGAGTAAACAAGACCTATTAATTTTGGATGGTTTAAAGAAAAATGATGACGTGACTATAGAGCCAACCGAACAGGGTGGCGGGATTGTAGTCATGGACACAAATATTATAAATTTGAAGCCCTGAGACTACTTAATGATAAAAAAACCTATAAAAAATTAGAACTCAATCCTACGAATAAATTTGCAGCCAATCTGAAAAAAATTATTATAGAAGAAAAAATGTGGGAATTCTGAATACTAAGGAGGTGGATTTCCTGGACCCTAGGTTTCCTAGGGTCCCGGTTTTCTAACTTCCTTCCAAAGATTTCATAGGACCTAAATAACCCCCCCTGGAAGGCCAATTATCTCTGGAATGGGGTCTCTATAATCTAATCTTTCACAGTATGTGGATACATTTTTGCAGAAATATGTCAGGCAGCTGAACTCTTATTTAAGGGATTCAACCAGGTTCTAACACCCTTGACATGATTAAATGGGAGAAAGATTGGTTTTTAGTAACCTGTGACATTACCTCATTATATACGGTGATTGAATCACCAAAAAGGCTTACTGGCTGTAAAAAGGTATCTAGATGCAGGCCCCAAAATTAAACCAGAACAAAATACCTTTCTGTTAAAAAGCATAGCCTTCATATTAAACAATAATTATTTTTCTTTTGACAGAAATTTCTATCCTCAAGTCGAAGGGACTGCTATGGGCACGAGGTTTGCACCAAGCTATGCCAATTTATTTGTAGGCCACTGGGAAGAAATTTTCTTCAGGGGAAAGTGGCTTTGGTGCAAACCTTGTGCTCTATAGGAGATATATAGACGATTTGCTGATGATCTGGAGAGGTTCTGAAATGGAGTTAAATAGCATGCTAACGAGTGATGAACACCAACGATAAAGGCCTGAAAATTCACATTTAATTATAGCCAAGAAAAAGTCACTTTTCTTGACTTAGAAATCATGGTGATAAATAACATAATGAGACAAAAACACATTTCAAAAATGTAGACCTCTAAACAGCTTTATACATTCAGACAGCTGTCACCTACAACAATGGAAAAATAACATCCGGTAGGTCAGGCCTTAAAGGATCAGAAAGAACTGCTCTAGATTATCGGATTTCGAGGAACAAATAGGGAACCTTATGGAGAAATTTAAAGATAGGGGCTACGATGAGGATTTATTCCACAATGCTACTAGTAGAGCCAGATCAATAAATAGGAAAACACTTCTTACTTATAAACAAAAAACACCACAGATGAAAATGATACTATTGACACTCCTTTTATTACCGATTATAGTAATGATCATGGTACTATAAGAAAAATTCTTAATAAACACTGGCATGTTCTGCAAGCAGACCCCATTATAGGAAAGAATGGACCAATAGACCAAGACTTGTTTTTAGAAAATCAAGAAACCTAAAAACAGATATTAGTACCCAGTACCTTTCAAGAAAATAAAATAAGTCCAAATACCCAATCAGACATTGCAGGAAAGAAAGTGGCAGTTTTTTTCCCCTACTACACATGTAAGGCCTGTCAGCATAGTTGTAAAAAAAACTCTTTAAAAATTCCATCTACAGGAGAATTGATCCCAATAAAAGAACTTATTAGATGCACGACAAAAGGGGTCATATATGTACTTCAATGTACGTGCAATTTAATATACTTTGGGGAAACAAAAAGGATGCTGAAAGATAGGATTAGGGAGCACCTTTTATGTATAGAGAAAGAAAAAGAGGACACCAGACTCTATAAGCATTTTAAAGAAGTACACAAAGGGAGAACAAAGGATTTAACTTTCTGGGGAATACAACATTTTAAGTGCCATTGGAGAGGAGGTAACATAGACAAGCTACTATGTATAAAAGAAGCAGAATACATATATAAATATCATACTCTATTATCCAGCTGGTTTGAACTCTGAACTTGACATTTCACCCTTTGTTTTAGACTAATGTTATAGTTTAAAGAACGACTTTTTAAAAAAAAAAAAAAAATTGTCGTTTTAATATATTCTCACTTTCACTCTTTTTTCACTTTTTAATTTAAAATTACAACTAATAGTCACACGATACAAAGGTAAATAAGATACCTTTTTAATATGGGGTGTACACATATATATGCTTTGAATCTAATCACAGATTTTCTGTGACAATTTAAGAATTTAATAATAATAGTCACTGTCCTTTAATTCATATACAATCACCTGTTTTAATATAAGCACATGTATATATATTTTTACACATTAGCAGAAAAAAACTGCAGTTTATTATCTTAAATTTTTTTGTAGCATTCGTATATGTTTTTATTTTTATATATGTTTCTTCTATGCACATAAGCAAATATCCAGTCCTCTATACTTAGCACTAATTCATAAGACTGACAACAATTTAGTGAGATGTTACTGTTGCTTTCTTAAAAAACAATTTTTCCAGTAACACTAGTACTGTTCTTTGAAGGCATTTAACTGCTTTTATCCAAATGGAGTTATAATTTTATATATTGTTGATTATAGACGAATCCATGCAAATATGCAAATTTATGGGTGTTTATACATATATATATATATATTATATATTATATATATATAATTTTTTATCAGTTGAAAATGTCTGTTTCTAGAAAAGTTCTGTGTCTTTTTATCTAAGTTGCCAATACTGTTGCCAATAGATCAATTGTAAGTGAGCACACCTGTTATACTGATTAATCTAACCTGACCAATAGGTATGAATCTGGACTGTTAAAAGGAAGCTGTGACTGGAGCTAATTCATCTTGAGAAAGCCCTGTAAGAGGGAGAAACGCGTTGATGAGAAGCCACAGCTACCCTGTACTTTATATTGTCTATAAGGACTCTAACACTTTGTTGAAGTACCAGGTTTTCAGCTATTTCAATTTAATCCACGGAGAGCACTAGGACCGCATTGTGAAAGGTTACGTTCCTAAGCCAAGCCGGTTCCAAGTTGCTTATCAAAGCCCGTAGGCTACTACAAGGTCTGAAAGAGAGATCTGGATATACTACAACCCTGCGTGCTGTGCTGCACTAAGAGCGGGGATTTTACATCTTTTCTACAATATAGCGGGCCGCTATAGTTCATCTGTCAGTTATCCTGACCAATAGGATTTCCCTTCAGAGACGACGCCTCCCGATCAGTGACGTCACGGGACAAGTATACGCCTCACGGAGGTGGTTCCATACAAACGGACGGTACTCTTGAAGGTAACACGGGTCAATTTTTACCTGGCACTGATCCTTTTTAATCGTTTTTGAGGATCCAAGTTGTTGATTGTCGACTTTTTATCTGATACAGAGACAAGTTCTATTATATTGGCAACAGGTCATTTTGCTCTTCATTTTTTATCTATCTGTGTTTTAATATATCGGAGACGTCCCGATTTTTAATGTCTTTACATTTATGTATTCTATCTTTACAGGATTTGTACTACTTTTGATTGTCTGATTAAATCAAATTTGCATAGCAAGTTATATATCTCACATTGTTTCATTGTAGCACCTTTAGCTTTTTAGCGCTTCTCCTATTTTTCACTCTTTTACAAGATTCCATATGCTTTTACGGGCGACGCCGTTTTTTTTACTCGGTTTTGGTATCACATATACAGCACCACATTTAAATTTATATGCAGCGCGTTTATTTCACCCGTTGCCCGCATTTTCACTTTACCATAATCCTAATATAGAACCGCGTCCCAAATCGGTATCACATATTCAACGCAAGGATTTACGCAGCGAAAATTGAGATATTTTACTCTATTTTTACCTCGCTACAACATAGGCAGGTGCAGCAAGACTTGCACTGAGTATGCGAGCACTGTAACCCTCTGAAAATAGTAACTAACACCTAACACATGCTCAATATCTATCTACCTGTCAACCGTCATCCCCCCACCGCAATAACTAATAATCTATATTAACCCCTAATCGCCAAACATTTAATTAACCTATTAACACCTAATCCGCAAACTCCCCACAACGCTATATAACTAATAAAGTTATTAACCCCTAAACCACCATCTCCCCACAACACAATATACCTTAACCCCTTAGGACCAGGGCTATTTTTACATTTTTGCTGTGTTTGTGTTTAGCTGTAATTTTCCTCTTACTCATTTACTGTACCCATAAATATTATATAATGTTTTTCTTGCCATTAAATGGACTTTCTAAAGATACCATTATTTTCATCATATCATATAATTTAATATAAAAAAATAAATAAATATGATGAAAAAAATTGAATAAAAACACACTTTTTTTTAACTTTGACCCCCAAAATCTGTTAAACATCTGCAACCACCAAAAAACACCCATGTTAAATAGTTTCTAAATTTTGTCATGAATTTAGAAATACCCAATGTTTACATTTTCTTTGCTTTTTTGCAAGTTATAGGGCAATAAGTACAAGTAGCACTTTGTTATTTCCAAACCATTTAAAAAAATAAAAATAAATAGCGATAGTAACACTGATATTTGTCAGGAATCTCTGAATAAACCCTTCACATATACATATATAATTTTAAGTAGACAACCCCAAAGTATTGATCTTGGCCCATTTTGGTATATTTCATGCCACCATTTCACCGCCAAATGCGATCAAATAAAAAAAATTGTTAACTTTTTTACTAACTTTTTCACAAACTTAAGGTTTCTCACTAAAATTATTTACAAACAACTTGTGAAATTATGGCACACATGGTTGTAAATGATTCTCTGGGATCCCCTTTGTTTAGAAATAGCAGACGTATATGGTTTTGGCATTACTTTTTGATAATTAGAAGGCCGCTAAATGCTGATGCGTACCACACTTGCATTATGCCCAGCAGTCAATGGGTTAATTAGGTAGCTTGTAGGGAACTTGTAGGGTTAATTTTAGCTTTAGTGTAGTAAACAACCCAAAGTATTGATCTAGGCCCATTTTGGTATATTTCATCCCACAGTTCACCGCCAAATGCGATCAAATAAAAAACATTCGGCTAGATTACGAGTTTTTGTTGGTAAGGCTTGCGGGGCTAACGAGCAGTTTATGCTCACCGCTCACCTACAAACAACGCTGGTATTACAGGTTTTTTTTAAATCCGGCGTTAGCCGCAAAAAAGTGAGCGGAGAGCAAAATTTAGCTCAACATCTCACCTCAATACCAGCGCTGCTTACGGTAGTGGTGAGAAGGCTAAACATGCTCGTGCAAGATTTCCCCATAGGAATCAATGGGGGAGAATCGGCTGAAAAAAACTAACACCTGCAAAAAAGCAGCATTCAGCTTCTAACGCAGCCCCATTGATTCCAATGGGAAAATACATTTTATGTCTACACCTAACACCCTAACATGAACCCCGAGTCTAAAACACCCCTAATCTTACACTTATTAACCCCTAATCTGCCGCCCCCAACATCACAAACAACCTACATTATAATATTAGCCCCCAATCTGCCACTCCGGACACCGCTGCCACCTAATTATACTTATGAACCCCTAATCTGTCGCCCCCAACATTGCTGACACCTACATTATAGTTATTAACCCCTATTCTTGCCGTCCCCAATGTCGTCGCAACCTACCTACAATTATTAACCCCTAATCTGCTGCCGCCAACGTCGCCGCCACTATAATAAAGTTATTAACCCCTAAATCTAAGTCTAACCCTAACACCCCCATAATTTGAATATAATTTAAATACATCTAAATAAAATTACTATTATTAACTAAATTATTCCTATTTAAAACTAAATACTTATCTGTAAAATAAACCCTAAGATAGATACAATATAACTAATAGTTACATTGTAGCCATTTTAGGATTTATTTTTATTTTACAGGCAACTTTGTATTTATTTTAACTAGGTAGAATAGTAATTAAATAGTTATTAACTATTTCATAACTACCTAATCAATCAGCCAATAGAATTGAGCTCGCATTCTATTGACTGTTCCAATCAGCCAATTGGATCAGCCAATAGGATTGAACTTCAATCCTATTGGCTGATTGCATCAGCCAATAGGATTTTTTCTACCTTAATTCGATTGGCTGATTCTATCAGCCAATCGGAATTGAAGGGACGCCATCTTGGATGACATAACTTAAAGGTACCATCATTTAGTGTTAGTCGTCGGATGGAAGTGGATGCTTGACATCCGATTGCTTGAAGATGGACCCGTTCCACTCCGGATGGATGAAGATAGAAGATGCCGCCTGGATGAAGACTTCTGCCCATCTGGAGGTCCTCTTCTGCCCGGATTGGATGAAGACTTCCGGCCATCTGGAGGGCCACTTCTGCCCGGTTGGGTGAAGACGTCTCAAGGTAGGGTGATCTTCAAGGGGTTAGTGTTAGGTTTTATTAAGGGGGATTGGGTGGGTTTTAGAGTAGGGTTGGGTGTATGGGTGGTGGGTTTTAATGTTGGGGGGGGTATTGTATTTTTTTTTACAGGTAAAAGAGCTGATTACTTTGGGGCAATGCCCAGCAAAAGGCCCTTTTAAGGGCTATTTGTAATTTAGTATAGGGTAGAGCTTTTTATTATTTTATTAGGGGAATTAGATTAGGTGTAATTATTTTAAAAAACTTGTAATTATTTTATTATTTTCTGTAATTTAGTGGGTTTTTTTTTCGTACTTTAGTTTATTTAATTGTAATTAATTGTAGTTAATTTAGGTAATTTATTTAATTATAGTGTAGTGTTAGGTGTAATTGTAATTTAGGTTAGGGTTTATTTTACAGGTAAATTTGTACCTTATTTTAACTCTGTAGTTATTAAATAGTTAAAAACTATTTAATAACTATTCTACCTAGTTAAAATAAATACAAAGTTGCCCGTAAAATAAAAATAAAACCCTGAGATAGCTACAATGTAATTATTAGTTATATTGTAGCTAGCTTAGGGTTTATTTTATAGGTAAGTATTTAGTTTTAAATAGGAATAATTTATTTAATTGTAGTAATTTTTTTAGATGATTTTAAATTATATTTAAGTTAGGGGGGGGTTAGGGTTAGGTTTAGACTTAGGTTTAGGGGTTAATACATTTAATATAGTGGCGGCGGCGTTGGGGACGGCAGATTAGGGGCAATAAATGTAGTTAGGTGTTGGCGATGTTAGGGACTGCAGATTAGGGGTTAATAAAATTTAGCTAGTGTTTGCGATGCGGGAGTGAGGCGGTTTAGGGGTTAATATATTTATTACAGTGGCGGTGATGTCCGGTCGGCAGATTAGGGGTTAAAAAAATGTATTTAAGTGTTTGCGATGTGTGTGGGGGCCTCGGTTTAGGGGTTAATAGTTAGTTTATGGGTGTTAGTGTACTTTTTATCACTTTAGTTAAGAGTTTTATGTTACGGCGTTAGCCCATAAAACTCTTAACTATTGACTTTTAAATGTGGTAGAAGTCTTGACAGGAGAGGGTGTAGCACTCACTTTTTCCAAGACTTGTAATACCTGCATTAGGAAAATCCCATTGAAAAGATAGGATACGCAATTGACGTAAGGGGATTGGGCGGTATGCTCGAGTCGCGGGAAAAAAGTGAGCGGTACACCTGTACCTGCAAGACTCGTAATACCGGCAGGCATTAAAAAGCAGCGTTCCTCTCAACGCTGCTTTTTAAGGCTAACGCAAAACTCGTAATCTACAGTACTAATATAAAAGGCTTTTTTTATATATATATATTTTTTTTAGTTTTATTTTTTTATATTGATTCAGCAGTGTTGAATCCCCATTTAGCCCCCAAACTCCCTGATCCCCCCATACAGCTCTCTAACCCTCCCCCCTCTACCTATTTGCTACCATCTTGGGTACTGGCAGCTGTCTGCCAGTACCCAGTTTGCCCATTTTTTTTATATATTAAATAAACAATTTTTCTGTAGTGTAGCTGTCCCCCTCAATACCCTCCAACCCTCCCCTCCCCAGATCCTTTGCCAATCATTTATTCCCCCCTCCCTCTCTCTCTTTCCCATTTGAATTGCGCATTTGTGAATGTTTGCGCACGTGCAAACTACCCCTGTGCATGCAATCCTACCCCCCGCGTGCACATTACTAAGACATGAACCGGATGTTAAGCAACAATGGGCCACCCACCCGCCTCCCTGCTATGGCTCCCACCAACGATCGGCACCATTACTGCCGGTGCAGAGAGGGCCACAGAGTGTTTTGCAACATTAAAACAATCAAACAAATTTTTAACACATTCGTTAGTTCGAATTGAATTTCGAATGTTTACATAACATTCTAACATTCAATTTTTGAATGTTCGTTTTGAATTTTACGATTACATTCAAAATATTTATTTTGAAAAATTTGAATTTATATATTTGTAATAATATTTCTAATGCTTTCTTTAAATGTAACATTCAAATTATGCGATATTCGATCGAAATAGAAACATTCAAATTGATATATTTGTATCTATTATGTATCAATTTACTAGAGTCCCTACCACATGAACTATTGAACTTCTGAATAGTATTTGTTATAGAATGTTAAATTCGAAAATTCATTCGAATTCGAAAATGACTTTCGAAAAAAGTAGCATTCGATTATAGAATTTTTAAGAATATTCGTTCGTATCAACATTCTAATTTGTAATTCGAATTTTGGTAATAACATTCATTCTAACATTCGAATTCGGAAATTTACACATTCGCTCATCCCTAATATCAAGGCATCACTGCAATACCATGAAAGTGGCTGGAAGCGATCAGGATCGCTTCCACTGCATGAAACCCTTGAGAATGTACAGGGTACAATCTTGGTCATTAAGTGACCATTTTTGTAGGACGTACCCTGTACGTCCTTGGTCGTTAAGGGGTAAATAAACTATTAACCCCTAATCAACCATTCACCCATATCGCAAAGTACCTATTAAAACTATTAACCCCTAAACTGCCATCCCCCTTCTAATCCGCCAAACCCCCACAACAATTAAATTACTAAAACCCATAACATAACACCCCCTAAACTAACAACCCCTTAAATTAACTTCAATTACCTAAATTAAAAAATGCTAAGTTACAAACAATTAAAATAAAAAAGCTAACATTAAAAATAATAATAATAATCTGATTACAAAATAAAATAAATAAAAAAATAATAAACTAAATTATCAAAAATAAAAAAATTAAACCTAATCCCTAAGAAAATAAAAACACCCCCTAATCTAATGCTAAACTATCAATAGCCTTTAAAAGGGCCTTTTTGTAGGGCATTGCCATAAATTAAACAGCTCTTTTACCTTAAAAAATACTAAGTCCCCCCTCTAACAGTAAAACCCCCCACCCACCAAACCCCCCAAAATAAAGAAACCTAACACTAAAATCCTAAACTACCCATTGCCCCTAAAGGAGCATTTGTATGGGCATTGCCCTTAAAAGGGCATTCAGCTCTTTTACTCCCCCTTAAAAGGGCATTCAGCTCTTTTACTGCCCTTAAAAGGGCTTTCAGCTCTTTTTCAAAGGCCCAATTAATCCTTAATCTAAAAAAAAACACAAAAAATTTAAAAAAGCCTAACTCTAACCCCCAGATAGGTACTTATGATTCCTGAAGTCTGGTGGTGAAGTCTTCTTCCAAGCGGCGATATCTTCTATCTGCTTCCTGGAACAAGGAGGAGGAGAAGACAAGGGGCGCCAACATAGTGTAAATCATATACATAAGAAGAAAAATATTATGCGATAAAACTACTCACAAACAGAGTGGCACCTTGAGTGAACTAGGTGCATGCAGGCAGACTGACATTCGGTGTCCAGCAGTCAGTACGCTGGGGGTCTCACCCGGGAGACCTGTGGAGGGGGGTTAAGCAGCTGTGAAGATGAAGGTGCCGGATAACCAACGGAGGTGTTCAATGAGCTGTAGTATTCTCCCCAAGAAACACTGCTCACACGATCGAGCTCTGTCCCAAACAGACTGACAGCGTCTGTCCAAAGAGATATAGTGGTCTTTATTCCACTGAAATGAAAGGAACTGCAAGCAGCTACGAAAAGATACAAAAACCGGGTCTTGGCTTCAAATCTTTAGTATTTATTTTGCTACGCGTTTCTCAGTCCAATAGGACCGTTTCATCAGGCATCAAGAATTTGTTACAAGTTTATTTGATACATATGTTTTTATACTTGAAGTTTCAAAATACATTTTGTATCATTGGATTTAACTAATAGTTATAATATATTCTAAGAACAGAAACCAATGGGTTTAATCTAATATCACTGTTTTTTTATGAGCGCATACTCTTAGTTTTTTTTTTTTCAGAGACGACGCCTCCCGATCAGTGACGTCACGGGACAAGTATACGCCTCACGGAGGTGGTTCCATACAAACGGACGGTACTCTTGAAGGTAACACGGGTCAATTTTTACCTGGCACTGATCCTTTTTAATCGTTTTTGAGGATCCAAGTTGTTGATTGTCGACTTTTTATCTGATACAGAGACAAGTTCTATTATATTGGCAACAGGTCATTTTGCTCTTCATTTTTTATCTATCTGTGTTTTAATATATCGGAGACGTCCGATTTTTAATGTCTTTACATTTATGTATTCTATCTTTACAGGATTTGTACTACTTTTGATTGTCTGATTAAATCAAATTTGCATAGCAAGTTATATATCTCACATTGTTTTCATTGTAGCACCTTTAGCTTTTTAGCGCTTCTCCTATTTTTCACTCTTTTACAAGATTCCATATGCTTTTACGGGCGACGCCGTTTTTTTTACACGGTTTTGGTATCACATATACAGCACCACATTTAAATTTATATGCAGCGCGTTTATTTCACCCGTTGCCCGCAATTTTCACTTTACCATAATCTAATATAGAACCGCGTCCCAAATCGGTATCACATATTCAACGCAAGGATTTACGCAGCGAAAATTGAGATATTTTACTCTATTTTTACCTCGCTACACATAGGCAGGTGCAGCAAGACTTGCACTGAGTATGCGAGCACTGTAACCCTCTGAAAATAGTAACTAACACCTAACACATGCTCAATATCTATCTACCTGTCAACCGTCATCCCCCCACCGCAATAACTAATAATCTATATTAACCCCTAATCGCCAAACATTTAATTAACCTATTAACACCTAATCCGCAAACTCCCCACAACGCTATATAACTAATAAAGTTATTAACCCCTAAACCACCATCTCCCCACAACACAATATACCTTAACCCCTTAGGACCAGGGCTATTTTTTACATTTTTGCTGTGTTTGTGTTTAGCTGTAATTTTCCTCTTACTCATTTACTGTACCCATAAATATTATATAATGTTTTTCTTGCCATTAAATGGACTTTCTAAAGATACCATTATTTTCATCATATCATATAATTTAATATAAAAAAATAAATAAAATATGATGAAAAAAATTGAATAAAAACACACTTTTTTTTAACTTTGACCCCCAAAATCTGTTAAACATCTGCAACCACCAAAAAACACCCATGTTAAATAGTTTCTAAATTTTGTCATGAATTTAGAAATACCCAATGTTTACATTTTCTTTGCTTTTTTGCAAGTTATAGGGCAATAAGTACAAGTAGCACTTTGTTATTTCCAAACCATTTAAAAAAATAAAAATAAATAGCGATAGTAACACTGATATTTGTCAGGAATCTCTGAATAACCCTTCACATATACATATATAATTTTAAGTAGACAACCCAAAGTATTGATCTTGGCCCATTTTGGTATATTTCATGCCACCATTTCACCGCCAAATGCGATCAAATAAAAAAAATTGTTAACTTTTTTACTAACTTTTTCACAAACTTAAGGTTTCTCACTAAAATTATTTACAAACAACTTGTGAAATTATGGCACACATGGTTGTAAATGATTCTCTGGGATCCCCTTTGTTTAGAAATAGCAGACGTATATGGTTTTGGCATTACTTTTTGATAATTAGAAGGCCGCTAAATGCTGATGCGTACCACACTTGCATTATGCCCAGCAGTCAATGGGTTAATTAGGTAGCTTGTAGGGAACTTGTAGGGTTAATTTTAGCTTTAGTGTAGTAAACAACCCAAAGTATTGATCTAGGCCCATTTTGGTATATTTCATCCCACCAGTTCACCGCCAAATGCGATCAAATAAAAAACATTCGGCTAGATTACGAGTTTTTGTTGGTAAGGCTTGCGGGGCTAACGAGCAGTTTATGCTCACCGCTCACCTACAAACAACGCTGGTATTACAGGTTTTTTTTAAATCCGGCGTTAGCCGCAAAAAAGTGAGCGGAGAGCAAAATTTAGCTCAACATCTCACCTCAATACCAGCGCTGCTTACGGTAGTGGTGAGAAGGCTAAACATGCTCGTGCAAGATTTCCCCATAGGAATCAATGGGGGAGAATCGGCTGAAAAAAAACTAACACCTGCAAAAAAGCAGCATTCAGCTTCTAACGCAGCCCCATTGATTCCAATGGGAAAATACATTTTATGTCTACACCTAACACCCTAACATGAACCCCGAGTCTAAACACCCCTAATCTTACACTTATTAACCCCTAATCTGCCGCCCCCAACATCACAACAACCTACATTATAATATTAGCCCCCAATCTGCCACTCCGGACACCGCTGCCACCTACATTATACTTATGAACCCCTAATCTGTCGCCCCCAACATTGCTGACACCTACATTATAGTTATTAACCCCTATTCTGCCGTCCCCAATGTCGTCGCAACCTACCTACAATTATTAACCCCTAATCTGCTGCCGCCAACGTCGCCGCCACTATAATAAAGTTATTAACCCCTAAATCTAAGTCTAACCCTAACACCCACATAATTTGAATATAATTTAAATACATCTAAATAAAATTACTATTATTAACTAAATTATTCCTATTTAAAACTAAATACTTATCTGTAAAATAAACCCTAAGATAGATACAATATAACTAATAGTTACATTGTAGCCATTTTAGGATTTATTTTTATTTTACAGGCAACTTTGTATTTATTTTAACTAGGTAGAATAGTAATTAAATAGTTATTAACTATTTCATAACTACCTAATCAATCAGCCAATAGAATTGAGCTCGCATTCTATTGACTGTTCCAATCAGCCAATTGGATCAGCCAATAGGATTGAACTTCAATCCTATTGGCTGATTGCATCAGCCAATAGGATTTTTTCTACCTTAATTCCGATTGGCTGATTCTATCAGCCAATCGGAATTGAAGGGACGCCATCTTGGATGACATAACTTAAAGGTACCATCATTTAGTGTTAGTCGTCGGATGGAAGTGGATGCTTGACATCCGATTGCTTGAAGATGGACCCGTTCCACTCCGGATGGATGAAGATAGAAGATGCCGCCTGGATGAAGACTTCTGCCCATCTGGAGGTCCTCTTCTGCCCGGATTGGATGAAGACTTCCGCCATCTGGAGGGCCACTTCTGCCCGGTTGGGTGAAGACGTCTCAAGGTAGGGTGATCTTCAAGGGGTTAGTGTTAGGTTTTATTAAGGGGGATTGGGTGGGTTTTAGAGTAGGGTTGGGTGTATGGGTGGTGGGTTTTAATGTTGGGGGGGTATTGTATTTTTTTTTTACAGGTAAAAGAGCTGATTACTTTGGGGCAATGCCCAGCAAAAGGCCCTTTTAAGGGCTATTTGTAATTTAGTATAGGGTAGAGCTTTTTATTATTTTATTAGGGGAATTAGATTAGGTGTAATTATTTTAAAAAACTTGTAATTATTTTATTATTTTCTGTAATTTAGTGGGTTTTTTTTTTCGTACTTTAGTTTATTTAATTGTAATTAATTGTAGTTAATTTAGGTAATTTATTTAATTATAGTGTAGTGTTAGGTGTAATTGTAATTTAGGTTAGGGTTTATTTTACAGGTAAATTTGTACTTATTTTAACTCTGTAGTTATTAAATAGTTAAAAACTATTTAATAACTATTCTACCTAGTTAAAATAAATACAAAGTTGCCCGTAAAATAAAAATAAACCCTGAGATAGCTACAATGTAATTATTAGTTATATTGTAGCTAGCTTAGGGTTTATTTTATAGGTAAGTATTTAGTTTTAAATAGGAATAATTTATTTAATTGTAGTAATTTTTTTAGATGATTTTAAATTATATTTAAGTTAGGGGGGGTTAGGGTTAGGTTTAGACTTAGGTTTAGGGGTTAATACATTTAATATAGTGGCGGCGGCGTTGGGGACGGCAGATTAGGGGCAATAAATGTAGTTAGGTGTTGGCGATGTTAGGGACTGCAGATTAGGGGTTAATAAAATTTAGCTAGTGTTTGCGATGCGGGAGTGAGGCGGTTTAGGGGTTAATATATTTATTACAGTGGCGGTGATGTCCGGTCGGCAGATTAGGGGTTAAAAAATGTATTTAAGTGTTTGCGATGTGTGTGGGGGCCTCGGTTTAGGGGTTAATAGTTAGTTTATGGGTGTTAGTGTACTTTTTATCACTTTAGTTAAGAGTTTTATGTTACGGCGTTAGCCCATAAAACTCTTAACTATTGACTTTTAAATGTGGTAGAAGTCTTGACAGGAGAGGGTGTAGCACTCACTTTTTCCAAGACTTGTAATACCTGCATTAGGAAAATCCCATTGAAAAGATAGGATACGCAATTGACGTAAGGGGATTGGCGGTATGCTCGAGTCGCGGGAAAAAAGTGAGCGGTACACCTGTACCTGCAAGACTCGTAATACCGGCAGGCATTAAAAAGCAGCGTTCCTCTCAACGCTGCTTTTTAAGGCTAACGCAAAACTCGTAATCTACAGTACTAATATAAAAGGCTTTTTTTATATATATATATTTTTTTTAGTTTTATTTTTTTATATTGATTCAGCAGTGTTGAATCCCCATTTAGCCCCCAAACTCCCTGATCCCCCCCATACAGCTCTCTAACCCTCCCCCCTCTACCTATTTGCTACCATCTTGGGTACTGGCAGCTGTCTGCCAGTACCCAGTTTGCCCATTTTTTTTATATATTAAATAAACAATTTTTCTGTAGTGTAGCTGTCCCCCCTCAATACCCTCCAACCCTCCCCTCCCAGATCCTTTGCCAATCATTTATTCCCCCCTCCCTCTCTCTCTTTCCCATTTGAATTGCGCATTTGTGAATGTTGCGCACGTGCAAACTACCCCTGTGCATGCAATCCTACCCCCCGCGTGCACATTACTAAGACATGAACCGGATGTTAAGCAACAATGGGCCACCCACCCGCCTCCCTGCTATGGCTCCCACCAACGATCGGCACCATTACTGCCGGTGCAGAGAGGGCCACAGAGTGTTTTGCAACATTAAAACAATCAAACAAATTTTTAACACATTCGTTAGTTCGAATTGAATTTCGAATGTTTACATAACATTCTAACATTCAATTTTTGAATGTTCGTTTTGAATTTTACGATTACATTCAAAATATTTATTTTGAAAAATTTGAATTTATATATTTGTAATAATATTTCTAATGCTTTCTTTAAATGTAACATTCAAATTATGCGATATTCGATCGAAATAGAAACATTCAAATTGATATATTTGTATCTATTATGTATCAATTTACTAGAGTCCCTACCACATGAACTATTGAACTTCTGAATAGTATTTGTTATAGAATGTTAAATTCGAAAATTCATTCGAATTCGAAAATGACTTTCGAAAAAAGTAGCATTCGATTATAGAATTTTTAAGAATATTCGTTCGTATCAACATTCTAATTTGTAATTCGAATTTTGGTAATAACATTCATTCTAACATTCGAATTCGGAAATTTACACATTCGCTCATCCCTAATATCAAGGCATCACTGCAATACCATGAAAGTGGCTGGAAGCGATCAGGATCGCTTCCACTGCATGAAACCCTTGAGAATGTACAGGGTACAATCTTGGTCATTAAGTGACCATTTTTGTAGGACGTACCCTGTACGTCCTTGGTCGTTAAGGGGTAAATAAACTATTAACCCCTAATCAACCATTCACCCATATCGCAAAGTACCTATTAAAACTATTAACCCCTAAACTGCCATCCCCCTTCTAATCCGCCAAACCCCCACAACAATTAAATTACTAAAACCCATAACATAAACACCCCCTAAACTAACAACCCCTTAAATTAACTTCAATTACCTAAATTAAAAAATGCTAAGTTACAAACAATTAAAATAAAAAAGCTAACATTAAAAATAATAATAATAATCTGATTACAAAATAAAATAAATAAAAAAATAATAAACTAAATTATCAAAAATAAAAAAATTAAACCTAATCCCTAAGAAAATAAAAACACCCCCTAATCTAATGCTAAACTATCAATAGCCTTTAAAAGGGCCTTTTGTAGGGCATTGCCATAAATTAAACAGCTCTTTTACCTTAAAAAATACTAAGTCCCCCCTCTAACAGTAAAACCCCCCACCCACCAAACCCCCCAAAATAAAGAAACCTAACACTAAAATCCTAAACTACCCATTGCCCCTAAAGGAGCATTTGTATGGGCATTGCCCTTAAAAGGGCATTCAGCTCTTTTACTCCCCTTAAAAGGGCATTCAGCTCTTTTACTGCCCTTAAAAGGGCTTTCAGCTCTTTTTCAAAGGCCCAATTAATCCTTAATCTAAAAAAAAACACAAAAATTTAAAAAAGCCTAACTCTAACCCCCAGATAGGTACTTATGATTCCTGAAGTCTGGTGGTGAAGTCTTCTTCCAAGCGGCGATATCTTCTATCTGCTTCCTGGAACAAGGAGGAGGAGAAGACAAGGGGCGCCAACATAGTGTAAATCATATACATAAGAAGAAAAATATTATGCGATAAAACTACTCACAAACAGAGTGGCACCTTGAGTGAACTAGGTGCATGCAGGCAGACTGACATTCGGTGTCCAGCAGTCAGTACGCTGGGGGTCTCACCCGGGAGACCTGTGGAGGGGGGTTAAGCAGCTGTGAAGATGAAGGTGCCGGATAACCAACGGAGGTGTTCAATGAGCTGTAGTATTCTCCCCAAGAAACACTGCTCACACGATCGAGCTCTGTCCCAAACAGACTGACAGCGTCTGTCCAAAGAGATATAGTGGTCTTTATTCCACTGAAATGAAAGGAACTGCAAGCAGCTACGAAAAGATACAAAAACCGGGTCTTGGCTTCAAATCTTTAGTATTTATTTTGCTACGCGTTTCTCAGTCCAATAGGACCGTTTCATCAGGCATCAAGAATTTGTTACAAGTTTATTTGATACATATGTTTTTATACTTGAAGTTTCAAAATACATTTTGTATCATTGGATTTAACTAATAGTTATAATATATTCTAAGAACAGAAACCAATGGGTTTAATCTAATATCACTGTTTTTTTATGAGCGCATACTCTTAGTTTTTTTCTTTTGAAATTACTTATATCACATTCCTGGAACAAGCCATCACGGAGCGCGGAACAGAAGACCGGTGACCACGGAACTGAAGACTAGCGACAGTGGAACTGAAGACCGGCGACCGCGGAGCCATGGAGCGTGGAAATCCTCTTTGTACGATCACCACCGCACAGCACACTGAGGATTGAATTCAAGGTATGCGTTTAAATATGGGGTACCTTGAATTCCTATTGGCTGATTTGAGTCTTCAAATTCAAATCAGCCAATAGGATGAGAGTTACTGGTTAATTTAGGGGGTGTTAGGTTAGGGGACTTAGTAACTTAATTAGTTACTTGCGATGTGGAGGTTTGGCGGTTTAGGGGTTAATAGTTTTATTAGGATTATTGCATTGTGTGGGTTTAGCAGTTTAGGGGTTAATAGTTTTATTAGGATTATTATGTTATGTGGGTTTGACGGATTAGGGGTTGATAGATTTATAAGGTTTGTTGAGATGTGGGTTAATGGTGGATTAGGGTTTAATAGTTTTAATAGGTACTTTGTGTTGTGGGTTAATGGCAGATTATGGGTTAATAGTTTTAATAGGGACTTTGCGATGTGGGTGAATGACGGATTCGGGGTTAATACATGTATTAGGTGATTTGTGATGTTGGGGTTGGCGGATTTAGAGGTTAATACTTTTATTATGTAGATCGCAACTTTTTTGTTTCACGAAACAGTTAACCACAGCTCTGAGGACAGCCAACTTGAATTGCGCTCAAGTGATCACTTAACCTGCGCACAAGCGAATGTGAAAACCCGATATTGCTTGCACACAAACATTTGCGCTCCACTTGTAATCTGGCCCAAAATGTTTCTTGGCTGTTTAATCAGATCAATGTAACCAAATATGCAAAGCTGGTCATGACAACAGTGTTTATAAAGTCTTGACATTTAAACATAAATGTCACATTTTTAGTTTATAAACATATTCAAAGGAGATTACTACTGACTTATAGTTTTAAGATAGAATTCACTGTCCAAACTTGGGACCCGGGGCAAAGTTATATGTAACAGTAATAAGTATGTGGATCCTGAATGAAAGTCTTTAGGGTCTATACAGTAACCAAGTACATCACTTTATTTGAACATTCAGCAGGGGTTAAATTAGCATAAATCAGTCTGCTTTCTCTATATTAATATAACTGCATAAATCAGAACTAACTAAAGTGCTAGCCTATGTCAGATGTCCTATGTCTTTAAAACCACATCTGAGATTGCAGACATCTGTAATACAATATTTATGAAATCAGGTCAAATTTGGAGTAGCAAATCTGTGCAGATCAAAATAGCATTGTTAAAATCAGCATGCATTTCAATCAGATGAATAATTTGTTAATACAAAGATATATGAGCTGCTGAAAAGTCCTTACAGAAGAGTTTGAGAACAATTTCTTCAACTTTCCTTAAATAATGTATGGTTGTTAATATAGTGGAGGTATTGGCCTAGATTTATTAAAGGGACATTGTACACTAGATTTTTCTTTGCATAAATGTCTTGTAGATGATCCATTTATATAGCCCATCTGGGAGTGTTTTTCTAAAAATGTAGAGTTTTGCTTATTTTTTTAATAACATTATGCTGATTTTTAGACTCCTAATCAAGCCCCACAGTGTCAGATGTATACACAAGTTTACATATTCCTGCTGGCTTCTGTGTATGTTATCTGTCTTTTCATATTCAGGGAAGGGGGAGGGGGTGTCTGCTGTTCCTACTTTCTCAGCCCCTTTCAGTGGGTGTCCCAACCTAACTTTATCAACAGCCATAAAATGTGAGCTTCTAAGTAAGTTTTTAATAAACATGTGCGTTTTGATTTGTTCCAAATCCAAATTCGGACAAATTTGTTAAATTCGGAGATTCGGATTGATTCGAATTTCCGAATTACGGTAGTACCGAATCTACCGAATAAATCCAAATTAGTTTGGATTTATTCGGTAGATTCGGATGGCCATGGATTACACTAGTATTGGACAGTATATTAGGTTATATAACTCTGGTATGGGTTACACCTAATATACAGTACATAATACTAGTCTAATACACAGCACATCCCACCTAACACATACCGAAATTCTGAATTTCCGAATCAAATCGAACCAAATCCAGACAAATTTATTCGAATCCGCTGAATCCGAAACAAATCCTAAACAAATTCATTTTAATTTTTCCGAATTCGAATCGATCCGAACCGAAATTCTAAAAAATTTTGAATCGATCCGAACCGAAACTAATTTTTTGATCATGCACAAGTCTAGTTTTTAAAAGGTTTTATACTGGATTTTTAGATCTGTGCATATTCTTCTTTATAGTAGTGCAGTTATATGAAAATTGGTGTAAACTGTCCCTTTAAGACCAATTTTTATAGCAATAATATAGGAAACAAATCCCAGAAGTTTCATTGCATCATTATCTTGTCACACAGGGGTCTATCACAATTTGCCGGCTGAGGCCTTTTCAGCTCTTATTCTGTCCGAAAAGGCCACTTTCCGCTTTGATGCAATCAACATTGCCACTTTTTGACTGTTTTCGACATCCACAATCACATTTTGCCTCACAGAAAAAAGCCCTTATTTTTAATATAGGGCTTAAAAGTTCTTGGTGAGCACATTCCCTTTTCAAGAGACTTTCAGCACCTTTTCAAGACCAGTTTTGCCTTTCCAAATTCATCAACTCAAGGCTCTTGATAGAGTTCAGAAATGGCCTTTTGCACATCTTGCAGGTATTCAAAGATTATTTTGATAACATACTATGTGCAAAACACTCTGAAATGGCCACCGGAGACATTTTAGAGGTGTTTTAACCTACATAGTATTGATTCATTAAAACTCTATTTATCACTATGTATGTATTTGCCGCCATTTATTCATTGCTATGTATGTATTCATCTCTATGTATGTACTCATCGCTATGTATCTATTTATTACTATGTATGTATACATTGCTATGTATGTATTTATCAGCATGTATCCATCGCTATGTATGTATTAATTGCTATATATGTATTTATCGATATGTATTCATCACTATGTATGTATTCATCCCTATGTATGTATTTATTGCTATGTATGTATTTATCGATATGTATTCATCTCTATGTATGTATTCATCGTTATGTAGGTATATATTACTATGGATGTATTTATCAATATGTATTCATCGCTATGTATGTATTTATGAGCATGTATTTATCGCCGTGTATGTATTCATCGCTATGTATGTATTTATTGCTATGTATGTATTTATCAGCATGTATTCATCGCCATGTATGTATTAATTGCTATGTATGTATTCATCCCTATGCATGTATTTATCCCTATGTATGTATTTATCAATATGTATTCATCTCTATGTATGTATTCATCGTTATGTAGGTATATATTACTATGTATGTATTTATCAATATGTATTCATCGCTATGTATGTATTTATGAGCATGTATTTATCGCCGTGTATGTATTCATCGCTATGTATGTATTTATTGCTATGTATGTATTTATCAGCATATATTCATCGCCATGTATGTATTCATTGCTATGTATGTATTCATCGCTATGTATGTATTTATCGATTTGTATTCATCGCTATGTATATATTCATCGCTATGCATGCATTTATTGCTATGTATGTATTTATCACTATGTATGGGTCATTCAGCAGTTGCCAGGGTAAACATTTGCATATGTATAAGTTAATTTACATATATATGTATTGAGTATGTTATATCCTGTATAGTTAAAAGGATCAGTAGGAAAAGAGAGTTTAGGACCCCAAGTGCTAAAAATGGCATGCAGCAATCTCTTTCTGTTAATGTTTGATTCTATTTATTAAATTGAAATATGAACCACACACACAAGTTAATTAGATAGCAAATTTCTCTCATGTAGGACGTCCCCTACTTTAAAACACCTTATTTATCACATGACCACTTAAAAGTATATATAAGACTCCTTAAAACTTTAAAACAGCTTTGCTGTCGAAAACACTCCTTCATAAAAATATTCTGTGAGCTGATATGTAGTGATGTCGCGAACTGTTCGCCGGAGAACAGTTCCCGGCGAACATAGCTTGTTCGCGTTCGCCGCTGCGGCCGAACATATGCGATGTTCGATCCGCCCCCTTTGTGTCATCATTGAGGAAACTTTGACCCTGTATCTCACAGTATTCTGACACTCCCTCACAGACCCTCCCAGCTCCTTGGCAGCAGCCATTTTAGATTCATTACGATCTTGCTTTCTTAGTGAGAGGAGCTTTAGTGTTGCTGCTGCTGACATTATAGGGAAATAGATAGCTAGGCTAGTGTATTTAGTGTCCACTACAGTCCTGAAGGACTCATCTAATCTCTGCTGTAAGGAAAGCACCCCAAAAAGCCCTTTTTAGGGCTATAACTTCAGTCGTTTTTTGTTTTTTTTATTTGTAATTTTATTTGCATTTGCCTGGCTTTCAGCCTGTGTGTGAGGCTCACAGCATATACTGTGATTAGTGCCACCACTGATATCTGTTTCACATTAGTGTAAATTTAACCAACAAAACTTTTAAATCATTTTGCTAGTGTAATCTAATTTCATTTTCCATCAGGCCTGTGTGTCAGGCCCACATCATATAGTGTGATTAATACCTCTTTTTTCCACCACTTATATCTGGTGTAACATTAGTGTAAATTTTTTAAAAAAATTTTTTTTTACATCAGTCCTCTTCTAGTGTTATTTAATTTTAGTTGCCAGGCCAGCCTGGCTGCCATTAGTGCCAGCCTGTGTGTCAGGCTGCCAGCATATACTGTGCCTACTTCCATCCTCAGTGCCAGTCCACCACTCCTATCTGGTGTAACATTAGTTTAAATTTTGTAAAAAAAAAAACTTTTACATCAGTCTTCTAGTGTTATTTAATTTTAGTTGCCAGGCCAGCCTGCCACTAGTGCCAGCCTGTGTGTCAGGCTGCCAGCACATACTGTGCCTACTTCTATCCTGAGTGCCATCGCTCCTATCTGTTGTAACATTAGTGTCACTTTTTTAAAAAAAAAAGTTACACTAATGTTACAACAGATAGGAGTGATGATTATTTAATTGCAGTTGCCTGTCTGCCAGCGTGTGTGCCAGGCACACTTTCCAACTAGTGCCACGAATCATATTTGTTATAACAGTAGTGTAAATATTTTAAATAAAAACTGTTTTGACTGTGAATCATCAGTCTGCTAGTGCAACTGAATTGCAGTTGCCTGCCTGCCAGGGTGTGTGCCAGGCCCACTTGCCAACTAGTGCCACCAATCATATTTGTTATAACAGTATTGTAAATATTTAAAAAAACTTTTTTGACTGAGAAACATTAGTCATCTAGTGTAATCTAATTGCAGTTGCCTTCCTCCAAGTGTGTGTGCCAGGCCCACTTGCCAACTAGTGCCAACAATCATATTTCTTATAACAGTAGTGAAAATATTTTAAAAAAATATTTTTTGACTGTGAAACATCAGTCTGCTAGTGTAATCTAATTGAAGTTGCCTTCAATATATCTATCTATTAAATCTATCTATCTCGTGGTTGTGCAAATGGACTGTTTGCAGTTGTTTGCGGTGCGTTACACGGGGAGTTTGGTCTGTCACTGTGAAGCAGGCGTAACCCTTACACTACCTGATCGATACAACATCATACCTGATGTTTTAAAGCATGTTATTCCAAACAATTTAGGAATGTTAGGTGATTTAGGCCCTTTATGGGTTAAAACCAGACTCTGCATCAACTATGTAATTTTCCGTGGGAGTTTTGCCATGGATCCCCCTCCGGCATGCCACAGTCCAGGTTTTAGTCCCCTTGAAACAACTTTTCCATCACTATTGTGGCCAGAAAGAGTCCTTGTGGGTTTTAAAGTTTGCCTGCCTATTGAAGTCAATGGCGGTTCGCCCGGTTCGCCGTTTCGCGAACATTTGCAGAAGTTCGAGTCCGCCGTTCGCGAACCTAAATTTTTAGGTTTGCGACATCACTACTGATATGCTGTTAGCGTTCTACAATGTGAATAGTCCGGTTACTACTGATCTCCTGGTCTCTCCTTACAAGGATGAGGTATAGTCCAGAAGTCCTCTCAGTGCTATAAATTTGTACATAATATTATTATAGGTTTACCAGGTGTCCAATATTTAACAGGACAGGCCTTTATTTTAGCTGGCTATCCAGTAAAAACTTCCCTAAAAAAAAGAGTGCTAGCTAAAGGCAAAAGGCCTCTTATGTCTCAATGCATTACAAATTTGGGGCAGAAAGAAGTGTGGGGTCAAATCACTTCTGTTTATGTTTGTTGCTGTCAGCCATAGAGGTAAAATTATGTATTTGTATGTTGCTGGCAGCCAAGGGGTAAAATGACTGCTCACTTGTGAAAAATATACATGGTGGGGTCAAGGGTTGGGGGCATTGTGAGACCTTACCTACAATCATGTCCAGTCTCCAACAGATTGTCCAGTATTTTTGTGGAGTACAAATGGTAAACTTAAATACAAATAAATTAATGAAAAAAGTAAAAGTCTTGAAAATACTTTTATCAACATTGAATCACACTTTGGGGCCGAATTATCAAATGGCAGGTGGACATGGTTCGCTGTAGTGAATCATGTCCGCCTGACATCGCTAAATGCAGACAGCATACTAGTGAAAGTTCTAGTGCAAATGCTTGTGCAATTGGCCGCTAGCAGGGGTGTCAATCATCATATCTGATCGGGATGATTGCAGTCCGCCACCTAAGAGGTTGCGGATGAGTTAAGGAGCAGTGGTCTTAACTAATATTTCCAGCAAGCTCGAAACATCAGGCAGAGCAAGCAGCACCCGCTGCTTGATAAATCTCCCCCATAATATCTAACTCTATTAAAATGCAAACAGTTTGTATATAGTCACTTCAGCCTTGTCTAGTTATATATAAATACCCTAAGGATGTACTTATTATCATAACATAAATATCATGAGACCAAAAAATATAAAAAAAAAACATACACCCTATCTTCAATGATCAGAAAGCCTTTATTAGTGCAGGTTTATCCTATCTATCTATCTATCTATCTATCTATCTATCTATCTATCTATCTATCAATCATCTATCTATCTATCTATCTATCTATCTATCTATCATCTTTCTATCTATCTATCAATATATCTATCTATCTATCTATCCTCAAATCCATTATACAAAACAGCATACATATTATTACTATTGCTTACCATAGGGCCCTCTGTTAAGTAGGTTCCCTACTGAGGTAAGGGACAAGTAAGGAACTGCTGTCAATGAAGCTAATTTTCACTTAATAATGACATTCTTATCTTGAAGAGACCTCAACACCAAACTTAACCCTTTCGCCTCTAAGCCTTTTTACACCCCAGTGTTGAGCCATTTTTGAGCTTTTTTTAATATCTATATTTAAACCCTATTGTAAGTCAATTTTCAATGAGTGGCCCATAAAGTTAAATATTACTTTTTAAGCAGGCCCAGCATATTCACACTACAACATTATTATAATTATAATTTTTGGAATGTGAGATAGATGCAAAAAACACTGTAAAAACTTATTAAGGGCTGATGCTCCAAATTGGTAGTTACAACCCCTTTAAAACTACCCTTACTTATTTACTCTACTAATAATAATAAACACACGGACACAGAGAGCTGGGTATAAGACCATATCATGGTCGCGTTTATTTAACCTTTAAATAAACCTGACTTCAATGGAAGTCATAAAAAAAACGTTTAACTCATGGCGGCATTCAAGGCCTAGTAAAATAGTATAACAGCTCTATATGACTAGAGGTCGCAGCCAGGTGTTATGGAACTGGAAATCGCAAAGGGGGGCCGCAAGACGTGGCTCCACCCCATTCCTTCTAGGAGGCACAAACGCCCTAAAGGATCTTCAGCCAGCAGACCAGGGCCGGATTGGGCAGCCGGGATACCGGGAAAAATCCTGGTGGGCCAGCAGCTCAGCTGGGCTGGGCACAGCCTCAGGCTGGCTACTGCTGTAGATGATGCATTGGTTGCAATATTATGCGGCCGGTAAAATATTAATCTAATAGTCCCTTACACTTATTCTCACTGTCTGGACTGTGACTGCACTGTGTCTAGTAATAACCCCCTCAGCCTCCGGCCCTCCGCAAGTTAACCTAACCTTACCAACCTAACCTTACCGCAACTAGTAACTTAGCCTGGGCCTGGCCAAATAGCAAATCACTCTGCTCAGACAGTGACTGACTGAGTCTGTGTCTGCTTGTCACTCACAGGCTCAGTCTGTCAGTGTTACTGAATGAGGCAGTGGCAGGCCGGGCCAGGCAGGGAGGAATTATTATGCGGGCAAGGTCAGGTGGGCCGGCGGCTTACGTGATGTCACTGAGTTGACTGACTGTCTTCTTGTGTGGAGGGAGCCTGGGAGTGGCTGCGTCAGCAAGCTGAGCCGTTGTTGAGTATGCAGGCCACATGGGGTCACGTGTGGGAGTGATAGAAGAAAGACGGCGGCGGGACACTCACATCGGCCGGCGGCAACTTCACTTGGCAGCAGCGCAGAGGCAGGCTCTCTCTCTGAATCGATCACGTCATGATCATGTATGTATTATTTTTTTACTAATTATTATGTGAACAAGTCCAGGTGTGCAATCCCTATGGCGGGGGGAAATAGCTGCTCGTGTTACTGTATATGTATTTAACAACATGTGTATGTAGCAATCACATATATATATATATATATATATATTGGCTTGGAGGGGCGTGGCTAGGCTGGATGGGGCGTGGCTAGGCTGGAGGGGGCGGGGCTGGGCTGGTCTATACAAATTTCCAGGGCCGGTTTCCCAGTCCGGCCCTGCAGCAGACCCTTGGGGTGGGGGCCCCCGGGTCACGACCTGAGGACATCTACCCGCCCATTAGCCTGAATGTCACCCCTACAGACTCTGCCCTCAGGTGTTTATGGCCGCGACCTCCCGCCGCTAGGAGATATGACTTGTCTTTACTTCTACCTATAAGGCACTGGTAGGAAAAAGCCTTACAGCAATCACCACCAGGAAGCAACTAAATTGCTGCTAAGGTCTTACATCGATTAGGCCAACTAACCCTATCCCCGCCTTAAGCCTCTAAAGAGCCAGCAACCAGAAAGGAAGCCATTTGCCTGAATGACGCCACTACCATTATTGGTATAACCATGAACATAGGGGGTTGGGAGGGAGGGAAGCTTTCTTCTTTGAAAATCCCAGGGAGAAGAGGTAGGAATCTTCCAGAACCTTCCTTATAAACTGGTAAGTCTAAGACTTCCCCTAACCTTGCAACATTGTTGCTAACACACTACACTGGGATTTTCACTACCCTCTAATGCCCAGGCCCTTAACTCCATTACAGGAGACTTTGCTACCTTGCATTCCCCTAAGGACTGATGCTCCAATTTGGTAGTTACAACCCCTTTTAAACTATACTTACTTACTCTACTAATAATAATAAACACACGGACACAGAGAGCTGGGTATAAGACCATATCATGGTCGCGTTTATTTAACCTTTAAATAAACCTGACTTCAACGGAAGTCATAACTAAACGTTTAACTCGTGGCCTAGTAAAATAGTATAACAGCTCTATATGACTAGAGGTCGCAGTCAGGTGTTATGGAATTGGAAATCGCAAAGGGGGGCCGCAAGACGTGGCTCCACCCCATTCCTTCTAGGAGGCACATACGTCCTAAAGGATCTTCAGCCAGCAGACCCGCGGGGCGGGGGCCCCCAGGTCATGACCTGAGGACATCTCCCCCGCCCATTAGCCCGACTTTCACCCCTACAGACTCTGCCCTCAGGTGTTTATGGCCGCGACCTCCCGCCACAAGAGACATGCTTTCTCTGAAAAAATGGACTCTTGCCGCCACCAGCTAAATATGTGTAACTAAGGCTCTTTTGAGGTCCGCCATGAAGATCAACAGCCATTCGTCAGTCAAGTGCACGCCATCTGGGCGATATAGCTGCTTCTTATCGGCTGAAATCTGTTCATGGCGAACCACAAAACCACCTACAGCCACAACTGCTCTACCCAGCTCCCTGTTCACCTTCTTCCTCACTATATAAGCTATTTTGGGTGTGGGAAAAAAACGCCAACAAAACCGGGGGATTATGTTGGACCATGCCAACCGTACCCCCAGAAATGTTGCACAAATCCACCGCACGTCGGATCTCATGATGTTGATGAGATCCAGCGCCGGCACGCAACCTAAGCCATTGCCCCCCATATGCAGGATGATGATATGAGGCTGTCCCCATCTGTGCCTGGCATCTTGAAGGAGGGCAGGCAAACCGTTCCATTGTAAGCCTCTATGACCCAACCATCTCACTAAGGCCTTTGACACTGCTAGCCCCAGCTACTGCCCGTCGGGATGGGAGAGAGCCCACAGGGCCGCCCAGTGAACGTATGAGTGCCCTACGATCCAAACGCGGGTAGGGCCTCCCGCCACACCTAAAACGGATTACTATGATTAATAACTGTAACGCCAAATGAAGCCAGGCAATGCGTTAACTAGCAATTAGTCCTCCCCTCCTTCTCTACTATGCCTCAGTTGGAGGACACACGTATCCCTTGTAGCAATTTGATTTCCATCTACCCAGTCTGCTTTGCGCCTCCCATCCCAAAGCAGCCGCGCTGGTTGCTGCCCCTATGCGGAATGAGTGGGGGGTAATCTTGCAGTTCCCCAGACCAGCCACGATCGCCGCTCGCTTCAGGACTGCAGCAAACTGGTACCTAGACAGGTTAGACCCATCGGCTTGTACCAGGAACTGCAGCAGGTCGTGCGTACGCTGCACTACATAAGCCCTAGTTGCTCGCACCGGGCAAGCTTCTGAAGTTGACAGTGTCAGGGTCACCCATGCCCCCTTTCCGTCCTGGTCTGTCTTGGAATGCGGGATGAACAATATCAGATTATCCCCAGCCCACTTCACATGAGCCATCTGTATCCCAGACTTAGTTGCCTTCTTAGAGGCAGAGACCAACTCCCCGGGCCTTAGTGCAGCAAAAAATGAGAAGGCGCATTCAAACAAGGCCTTCTCATAGGCGTCTATGCAAACGGAATATAAAGCCCTAATCAGCATGAGCAGCCTGTGCAACGTCACAGGCTCTCTCGCGTCTCGTACTCTTCCTTCTAGCCTGCCCCAACCCTTGACTATCTGCTTCACTAAAAACCCTTTAGTAACATTGGGGTATTCTAGCAAGTTGCTGAAAAAGTATACTATACACACTAAAAAAAAGGATATATGAAAAAGGATATAGCGGCTATTTTAATAGCCCCCTTTGATATCCCTAGCTGTTGCCAGCGGGCAAGCCAATGGACAAACAAGTCCCGTAGGACTCCCCTTAAGCCTACGCAATGCGCCGAGCAATACTCTACCCACTCACCCCAATGTTGGGAGTAAGACTTCCAGGTGTTCGGAGCCAGCGACTCCTGCACTAAGTGCCGAATGGAATTCTGAGGCCCGCCACCTGCCAAACAGGGGGGGACAGGGTAAGCCATGCGCTACTGCATTAGGCACCAGCCTACGGAACTGCTCCCACTGAAACCTAGATAGTGCGTCCGCCAGGGTGTTATTTACCCCCGGGACGTGCCGTGCCACAAATTGCATGTTTTACTGTAAGCATCTGAGTACCAAGTGCCGTATATACCTAACGACCACCGGTGAGGAAGCGGATAACCTATTAATGGCGAACACAACGCAAGCGTTGTCCGTCCAAAACACAATGAACCGATCTATTAGTACCGGACCCCACAGCTCTATTGCCACAACTATGGGAAAGAGCTGCAACAGCGTTAGGTTCCTAGTCAGGCCTGCCTGTACCCATGACAACGGCCATGGTTCGGCACTCCACTGACCATCTAGATACACCCCATAGCCGAACGCCCCAGTTGTGTCAGTGAAGAGGTGGACTGCCTGGCTAGAAGCTAGTGGTGCCCTCCATAACAGCGTCCCATTAAAGTCTATGAGAAATCTCTCCCAGACCAGGAGGCCCTCTCTCATTTCCTCCGATACTTTGATGGCATGCGAGCACCAAGGAGTGGCCAACTTGGCCTCCATCCTCCTATTGAATGCACGACCCATAGGTATCACCTTACACGCGAAATTGAGGAGACCCAACACCGACTGCAGCTCCTTTAAGTCCATGGTTGATGCCCCCACTGCCTTATGGACCATAGCTCCCACCTTGTCAGCGGGGAGACAACATAGCCTTGCAGCAGTGTCTATCTCAATGCCCAGTAATGTGAGCCTGGTACAGGGCCCCTGGGTCTTGTCCTCGGCAAGCGGTACCCCAAATTCGGCCATCAACCCCTGCATTACTGCCATGAGTTGAGCACATTCCCTAGTGTCGGCCCTGCCAACCAGCAGGAAATCATCGAGGTAGTGTGCCACCGCCCCGCTACGGGCTGATGTTGCAATCGCCCAATGCAGAAACGTGCTAAACTCTTCAAAATATGTGCAAGACACTGAGCAGCCCATGGGGAGGCATTTGTCCACATAATACCGGCCTTCAAATTTGCACCCCATCAGTCTGAACGACGTGGGGTGTATTGGAAGCAACCAGAAGGCAGACTCTATGTCCAACTTGGCCATCAGGGCGGTGATATCACCAGCCCAGGAATGGGTACATTTTCAAATGGGCCAGCAAACTGGCCCAGGGAAATTTCCTTCCCTGTAGGGAAGGAAGTCCCCCTGTAGAGCCACTTGCGTAGCACTAGCTAAACTCCCCCATGGCTGCGCGGCACCTACCACCCCGGGGTAGTGTTTCCCCCAGCGGCAAATTCACCCTGCTCTGTCGCCGCCCGCGACTGCCCAGCCTGGCCTACGCCCCTACTCTGTGAACGCTCTGCCACTAACAGCTTCAGCATTTTTAACATACGCCTCTGCCCTTTGCTGTTCAGCCCCAGCTTCCTACCCCCATCAGAATTTGAGTCAGTGCTAGAGTCTGGGCTAAGTGTGTGTGACAATATAGACAATTGAGTCTCACCAGCCGACGAAGTGGAAGGGGCCACGGTTGCTGACACAGCTCCTGACGGTCCTTTTCCTGCCTGCATGGATGTTGATGGGTCCAGTACACTGGCCATTGTTGCAGACGAAGTGGAAGCTCCACCACCCTGGGAAGGAGAGAGAAAAGAGAGGGGAGTACCCAGGCTGGCCACTGCTGCACCCCTGCCGTGCCTCCTGTAGGGGGTAGACACCCTTGGGCTACCACCATCAGCAACCCCACTCATGTCTGCTATAACGCCTGACATCTCCCATTCAGACACAGTCACAACATCACCAGCCAAGCTAACAGACCCCCCAGCATTCACTGCAGACGTGCCCCCTGCAGCCTCACCACTTATGTCTGCCCTTGATACCCTTGTCCCTACTAGGCTCCTGCGGCCCTCATGCAGTCCATGGTGGCCCGCTCCAAACCACCCCCTGTGGGTACCACGCATACTCCCACCACTTGCCCTGATGGACCTGGACCCTCTGAGACACCCTCTTGTTAAATCACGCCCCCTGTGCCTTGCCGCCGGGGGTTGAGGGTCAAGCCGGATCCAAGTAGTGCATTGATGGCTCGAGTGGGCCCTGCCACGGCCAGGCCTGGCTTAGTTTGCGGCCTAGCGCCGGATGGCAGGGCATCATTGGTGGCTCAGTCGGTCCCCTCTACTGCTGGGGCTGGTTCCGATTGCGGCCTACCACTAGCCATGCCCACTTCCGGTCCCGCGCCTCCAATGTCTGTAGCGTATGACGTCACTTCCGGGAGTGACACGCACAGACGAGGAGCACTGGGAGCGGCGAGGGGGCAATTGCTGCTGAGGAAGAAGTCGAGCCGGGTACTTACCGCAGGTGAGTGAGGAGTACCCGGGCAGGCCAGCTCCACTGCGCAGTGGTCTGCAAAGACTGTGACTGCTGGTGCAATGCCGCCACCTGCAGATTCGTGGCCAATTGATCGCTAGCAGGGAGTGTCAATATTATATATACGATCGGGTTGATTTCTGTCCACGGCCTCAGAGCAGATGGACAAGTTATGGAGCAGTAGTATTTAGACCACTGCTTCATAACTTCTGCTTTGCTCGCCGGAAACAAGGGGTATCAAGCTCCATACGGTGCTTGATAAAGATGCCCCATACTCTCTGTGAAGGACCACATGAGAATAAATTTAAAATAAATGACTAAATGTGGACACATTAAGGGCTAGATTACAAGTGGAGAGCTAATTTACTATGCGCCCATAAAAGGCAAATTGGCCCTTTTACGGGCGCATTTTAAATAACGAGCCATTCAAAGTGACTGGTTAATGCTCCTGCAAGCCCTCTGGATAATTGAAAAAAATGTGTCCCAATTGCCCCCCAAATAAAGTGTGCAGTTGCTTTATTATAATAAAAAATATGAGCATCTTTTAAAAAAAAATAATAACTGCAGTTGCACAAAGCAGTTACAAGGATTAAAGTCAGGGGATGTGGGGTGTTAGAAAAAAAAAAACGGCACTGAAAAGTTACTTTACATTGCGGTCTTTGAGGACTGTGTTATCACTGTAGTGTAAATATATATGTATCTGCCTATATACTTATATATTTATATGCTAATATGTATATATGCACATAATTATATATGTTTATATTCATATACATATATATATATATATTTTTTTTTAAATAATTTTTTTATTGAAGTTAAAGCATAAATCATCACAACAAGAACTCGCCCTGAGGCCAAAGTTACAACAAGAAGAATAATACATTGTCTATACAAAGGCATTATTGAGAAAGCAATATGCACATACAGCAAGAGAAAATACATTTCAAATCTGGTTATGAAGATAGACAGCATTTTAGGCGAGATGAAATAAAACTTCATTTTATATTAGATTGTCAGCATATGAACTCCACACTCTAATAAAATTTTACTTAAAACCAAGAAATCAACCTGTGGAGGGTTAACATAAGTATCAGCCACTCTTGGGCCGAGATATATAGGGGGGGGGTATTCAGCGGGTAAGCACCGCTATACGCATAGGGAAAGGGGTGGGGGGAAGGAGCCATATATGGATATAAGTAGAACTATAGATAAATGCATACATGTTATGATAATAGCAATTCGCATAGGTGTTCAGGACTGATCTAAAGAGCAACGAAACAAGCAATTTATGAACTTATCCCAACCTTGCGTATCAAACTTGTCCACTAGCTGAAGTGGAGCATGATAGAAAATATACAGTTCCATATAACATTTGAGTAGAAAGTAAACAGCTATAGCTTGCGAATACAAGAATAAACAGTTCTCAATCCTGTGTCTAATCTTTCCCTATTACTGGGCCATGAGAGCAGACTAATTGGAGCGAGATAGCCCTATGTGCAAATTTCTCTGAGTTAGGCCTTAAGAGGATTAGTTATAATCGTGCTAAGTGAGTGATATGTCATTCAGGGAAGTCGACTAGTTGAAAGAAAAGACTAGACACCCAAACAACAATGCTCTGCTACTCTGTTTTCTCAACAGTTCAGGGCTTCAGGCATAAAAACAATATAAACTGAATAAGTAAAACTAACCCCTCTCCTATCAAGATATGCAAAAAGGTATATTGTACCTCTAGTGTAGGCTTATTAAAAAGATTAGATATTGTAGGGAATATAGGTAGGGAGTGTATGGATAGACCTTCTGTATGCTTCTAGTTAGGTGTTAGCTAGAATTGTTGCATATGCATGGTTATCCCTTCCAAGCTAGTAAGACCCAAAGTAATAACCTTTTGACTCCATTTTCTGACTGTGTGTGAGCTTAGACCCAGTGCTCCATCTTGGATTATGGCGATGCCTATAAATGTACAATTACATTTTGGCTAAAATCAGATAATAGAAGTGGTCAAGATTTAAGTACTGTTCTGTTAATGTATGAAACTGTTGAAACACATGAGAGTTTGCAAAGCGGCAAGCTTACTCTCAATTTTACTCCTTAATGTAGCGATAGTATGTCATAGTAAATTATGTCACATCCTAAGGTAAGTTGGGCACTTTTTATATTAATAGCCTAAAAAGGAGACCTTTAAGCAAGAGATGAAAGTTAGCCAACACTAAAATAAAACACATGGCAAATATAAAATATAAAGTATTGGCAACATCAATATAACTACTAGCTTGTACAAGGAAAATAGGAAAGTATGCACTTTTGTCTCTCTCTTTCCTCCTTTCCCTTAAAGATAGAACGTGCATGGTGTGTAATATTATATACACAGTTCCAGTGATCATCATAGTTACATATTGGTAAGATAGCTTGCTTTGCGATATTGATTCATACAGTATAAGGATTATCAGCAGATATTAGGTGGCATGTGCTTGAATCCTATTCCTGAGAGCTAAAATTAGACTACTACATTTAATAGCTGCAGGCAGTTAAGCAATGTAACATTTGAATTCAGTTTAACAGCCAAACGAAGTCGACTATAATGTACTCATAGAAATGTCTACCAGCAACATATTCACAGATGACTTGTGGATTAAGGGGGCCATATAATACAAGGCTCTCACAAAGGAGGTAGTTTAAAGTTAACATGGTATCCGGTCGGCAGAGAAATGATCTATTGGTCAGGGAGAGGTCTAGGTGATAGGGAACCCAGGCTAACAGTAATACTGTGAATTAGAAAACAAAATGAGGAAGAAAGGAGCAGTAATAAAACTATAACGTAAGCCCACATAATCATAGCATGTTCAATGAAACATTTTGTTATGCAGTGATACTTGCAAATGCAATCAGTCCACAAAAGTCCCGGGCACAGCTCTGAGGATAAGTATCACTAATGTCCGCATGTCCTCTGCTAGCCTACACCTAGGCGAACCCATCCTGAGGCCTGTGAGTTAGCACTAATTTTGAGGCGACTAGTATAGGAGTCAAGAGCTGAGTAGATGGCGGGAGGACCTTGCCGGAGGAAATCTCCTAACCGCTTCCACGCTACTGAAGTTAAGGGCACCGGGTAAGTGCACAAGGCAAGAGTCACTTCGGCACCCGTCATAAAGGATCTCACACGTGAGATAGAGCTGCCGGTCATCCCCGTATCGCTAGGCAGAAGCATACCGCATATTGAAGAGCCAGCCTCGATCAGCCTCACTGGTAGCTGTTCTCTCTCTGGCACATTGGCGATCACTGGATCATAGGGGAGAGATGTGTCGTTTCCACAACCTTGGTGCCATAAGTAGGTTCTTATTTGCTTCATAGGTGAAGCTTCACAAAGTGCTGGGGAACAAAATTTAGGCTCCCCCACGTTAAGTGGGGGTCATGAGTAGGTACACTGTACTTCTTGTTCCTCTATGGGCGCCATTTTCTTCTCCTCTAGCGGCTGCTGTTTTGGGTGCGCTGTTAAGATAGATGACAGGCTAGAATAGTGAGAGTCTATTTTCTGGTCCAAAGCGACAAGTAATGCCAGCAATTCCCTATGATAAGTCTCATCCATATTGAGGAATTTATCTGCTGCTTATTGATAACAGGTTATTAGCTAGTTCGTTAGCCACAAGTGCCAGAGTAAAGCGAGCTTGTTCATGCGTCGCTTCACAGGCCCGGAGGCACCTTCTGTATAATCATCAACTGAGCACCGTCAGAGTCCTGAAAAGGGGGTCATCCACCTATGTAGAGTTGACCCATCATTATTTATATATAGTATAGAGTGTAAAAGTCTCTTTTTGAAGTATAAATTAGCTTGTTTGAATATTATGCTTGAGGAGCTCCATGTAAAGACGTCTGTACTGCTTGGCTGTTGGCTCCGCCCCCATATACATATATATTTTAATTAGCTGTCCAACTCTGCGTGACTTACCCCCTGCACTTTGCTAGATTCATTGCTCTGTCTCACAGCATCAGAACGAGGCTATCATTGGAGTCTATGAAAGCACACTGGTATTACTGAGTAAAGCATAGCTCTGCGGAATCTGTTGGCGCTCTACAAATAACCGATAATAATAAAAGCGCAAATATAACGTTCGTGAAATCGCAATTTTGCACTCCACTTATAATCTAGGTCAAAATGTGTGTTTATAAAATATGGATCTAGCTTCATTAAAGCCTTTATGTGAAACTAACATTTCACCCTGACATTACAATTTGAAAACTCCGCAAATTAAAGAGATTTGTTCCCACCACTTTTTACAGCTGAGAATTGCGAGTCCATTATAATCAATGGAGACACATTGTGCAACTGTTCACTTCATGGTACAAAGAACAAGATCTACTGGGAAGGAAACCATCATCAAACAAAAATGCCTCCAAAACATAACATCTACAGTCCATCCTAACATTTGCAAACAAAAACGTGAAAATAGTTAAAAGGAATAAAATAAAAACAAAAACTACACAACCTTGTTAGCTATGAAAAAAAATAAAAATGAGATTATCAGCTTTGTAAGATACTTCAAGGGCAATAGAAACTTTATTTAAAAAAAAACTTAACCACACCTCTAGAATACCAAACAATGTTATACCTATCCTTTTGTTCAGCATCTATTACGAACATTGGCATCTCCAGGATTTACTCATAGAGGGCATTTGGTGGAGGCCCACTGGTGTTTTTGTTGGCATAGATGTAACAGGGGGTAGTGTATGAATTTTGGTGGTCATTTGATTTGATTGGGCATGCTATGGGCAGGTTGGGGCATTCCATTGGCGGGTTGGATGGAACTCTGTGGAATCTGTGCAAAGTGGAAGCTGGCAAATGAGGTCTGATTGTCGTGGGGGGCATCCATTATGTTAGGGAGGCTAGTGCTTACCTGGCGACTACACAGTGTGTAAAATCTCATTAACAAATCAACATGTGAATATTTTTACCGTTATGCAAGCGTGTTTCCTACATGTTGTGGTTGTAATTATTGTTTTTGCACATTGCTAGTGTTTCTCATTAAAGTTGGAGTTACTGCATCATGCATTGAGCACCTAACTCAACAAAATATATTACTGGCAGGAACGCCCACTAACGAAATTGTGGCTAATATAGGTAAAGGAAGAGTTGGTCAGTGAATTTCAAACATGAACTTTCCTTAACAATGAGGCCCCGCTGCAGGATTACAATTGTCTATGAACCAGCCCAAAGACTCACATGCTGTTATTTATCATGTCTGATATTTAAGTATTCCTGCAAACTATTTTCTAAAAGAGCATTGGTGAAAAAACAAGGTATGACTTCTGAAATTAATGTTTTAATGAAATGAGCACTTAGAGTTCAAAACAGCTAATAAAGAAAATAATGAGCTATGTTTCCATGATAAACTACAATTTAAGCAATATGTTTATTATAATTATTATTAGTGTGTATGTGTATATATGGTATATATATATATATATATATATATATATATATATATATATATATATATATATATATATATATATATATATATATATATACATAAAGTTGTGCTCATTGCTCATAAGTTTACATACCCTGGCAGAATTTATGATTTCTTGGCCATTTTTCAGATAATATGAATGATAACACAAAAAACCTTTCTTCCACTCATGGTTAGTGTATGGCTGAAGCCATTTATTATCAATCAGCTGTGTTTACTCTTTTAAATCATAATGACAAAAGAAACTACCCAAATGACCCTGATCAAAAGTTTATATACCCTGGTGATTTTGGCCTAATAACATGCACACAAGTTCACACAAAGGGGTTTAAATGGCTATTAAAGGTAACCATCCTAACCTGTGATCTGTTTGCTTGTAATTAGTGTGTGTGTATAAAAGGTTAATGAGTTTTTGGACTCCTGACAGACCCTTGCATCTTTCATCCAGTGAACATTGCTAATTTGCATTCTCAATTCCTTGGATATCTTTTTATATCCCTTTCCTGTTTTATACAGTTCAACTACCTTTTCCCGCAGATCCTTTGACAATTCTTTTGCTTTCCCATGACTCAGAATCCAGAAACATCAGTGCATCACTGGATGAAAGATGCAAGGGTCTGTCAGGAGTCCAAAAACTCATTGACCTTTTATACACACACACTAATTACAAGCAAACAGATCACAGGTGAGGATGGTTAGCTTTAATAGACATTCAAACCCTTTGGGGGGTAGTTATCAAGCCATCAACCTCAAATACGCTGGAATTCCGCTGATTCGCCTTAGTTATCAAAGGCTAGAGACCGGCAAAAGTAGAATTTTGTGACGTAAGCTTCGATCCGCCGGACTCAGTCTGACACAGATCGATTCTTACGTCACTCCAGATGTTCCGGACACAAGTGCGGCACAATCTAACTACTTTTGCTAGTTATCAAAAAACTAGCAGGTACGCTCGGCACTTTTCTGGCCCAGCGTACCTGGTTTTCAATCCGCCGCCCTGGAGGCGGCGGATCCCATAGGAATCAATGGGAGTCTGACCATAGCGAAAGCACAAGTTCGCTGCTGCCAGACATCCCATTGATTTCTATGGGAGATGTCTGCACCTAACACCCTAACATGTACCCCGAGTCTAAACACCCCTAATCTGTCCCCCCTACACCGCCGCAACTGAATAAAGTTATTACCCCCTAAACCGCCGCTCCCGGAGCCCACCGCAAGCTACTCTATACATATTAACCGCTAAACCGCCGCTCCCTGACCCCGCCGCAACTATAATATATGTATTAACCCCTAAACCGCCACTCCCAAACCCCGCCGCCACCTACATGATACCTATTAACCCCTCTCCTGCCCCCCCTATACCGCCGCCCTCTATAATAAAGTTATTAACCCCTATCCTGCGGATCCCGGACCTCGCCGCAACTAAATAAATAGTTTAACCCCTAAACCGCCGCTCCAGGACCCCGCCGCAACCTATATTAAACTTATTAACCCCTAATCTGCCCCCCTACACCTATAATACATTTATTAACCCCTATCCTGCCCCCCTACACCGTCGCCACTGTAATAAAATCATTAACCCCTAAACCTAAGTATATTGTATATGAGAAGAATAATAGTGTTATAAAATGTTTTATGTAGAATGAGATTTTATTCTTTCATTTGTTTCTGAATAATTTCCTCTTTAGGCTGTATATCAGTTCACAGTGGTCTAGAACAAAAAAAATATTTAAACCTACAGCAAAATGACTGAATTATTCTGCTTGAAACTTTGCATGGGGGATCTTATGGGGGTCTGTAGTCTTAAAAAAACAAAACAAGTGAGATCAAATAGAACTTTCCAGAGATGTTTGTGCCCAAACTTCTTTACTAGTGTGCTGTGAATCATTAAAGATTTACAATGCTATTTTGCTTATGTACAGTGGAGACCTTTTTATCCATATTGCTGTATGCTTTGCTTTGTAAAATCACATTGCTTTCAAGTAGTGATTTCTGCAGTTGAAACTCTGTAGGGCTTTTTTTTTTTAGAGAAAGAATACTAATTTGTAATGGGTATGTGCAATGATGAAGTGCCCTATCGGCATGAAACGCGTAGGTTTTCCGAATAGTAAAGCTCACACTTGTTTTTTTAAATTACCTGTAATGTTTTTACATTTACTTGAATAAAATAATCTTTTTATTTCGAATTTCTACACTGTGGAATCCATGTTTTGGATGTGGGTATGTTCAATAGTTTCTTCCAGCATCCATTTTGTATTATTTAGGAACCATTTTTATGGTAAATGAATAAATAAATACAATTTATGTTAAATATTTTTATGGTTATGCACTTTGTTCTCCACAAATAAAAACAGACACATAACTGAGTGGCTTATAAAGCCCACAGCTTGTTTATTAGAAATATAAATATGTAACAAATTTTATAACAATCAGTAATACATAACAATTAAATCAGACCACCCACAGTGTTTGCCAGGTTTGAACTACACGTATCTGTGCTAACACAGCCAGCACCAAACTTTTTAACCTCTCCTGACAAACCAGGTGGTACCTCCATTCAGATTCCACCATTTTTCAAAGGCAATCAACCCAACTGCTGGGACATTACTGCCAACACTAAATCACCCTATGCAAGGAGAGAGGGCTGGAGCTTCTTCTCACTGTCTGGTCCGGAACAAAAGAAAGCCTCAGTTTACAAAAACCAGGCCCACCCCTTTAAGCTAAATATAACCCCAAACACTTTACTTAGTCTGCAATTGGTTCAAAAGCCCTCCTAATATGCATTTCTCTGGGGCTGTCTTCAATTTTATTTTAAATTTAAACAATTTTTATTGTAGTTATGGTAATCAGCGCTGTGGAATCTGTTGGCGCTCTACAAATACCTGATAATAATAATAATAATAATAATAATATATTTTTTTAAATGTAAGGCTGGTCTGAACAAAAACAATATTAAGTCAACATTTTTAATTTTCTTACCCCTGTATATTCAGAAGTAGATGTTCAACAACCATGGAGGGTGTAAAATCAGTAATCTTTGTGTGTGAAACTGTAATCTGAGAGGGGTAAAATTTGTCACTGCTCTGTGTGTTACTGAACCAAAAAGGACTAGAAATCACTGCTCAATGTGTATGGCAGCCATAGGAAATCACTACTCTGTGTGTGATAACTTTGAGCAATACATATGGAATTAAGATGAGGGCCATTGTTGGGTTGGGTATTGTTTAAGGACAAACTATTTAATACCCATGAAATGAAGCCAAGCAACTCAGGAAAATACTTGATTAACATTAATCAATATAGTGTTGCTGAGACAGGAACTGGATACCAAGCAGGCTATGATGATGAGACAGGATCTAATTACTGTAAAGATCTCCTGTTATAGAATGCACAGAACTCATTAAGGCACCATTGTTCAACTTCAAAAACTTTTTATTAACTGAAGATAACACACCCATTTCACTGTTATACCTCATGCTTGTCCCTAGTGTTAGAATATATGAACTGCAGCAAATATAAACAGCAACAACTGGAACAAACCATTATGATATATTCATTACATCTCCCTTCTTAAAAATAAATAAAAAATAAAACAATATATTTTGGATATAAAGGAATATAAATGTAAAAAAAACAAACAAAAAAAAAACAAGCACAAAAACAAACAAACAAAGCACACAGTTATGTAGTGTCATAGTCTTCCCAATACTTTGGCTTGATTCTCCGTCCATATCTTGAGAATCTACTGGGTGGTTCAACTTGTGCTGTTTCTGTTGTGCTAGGAAGAATCACATTGGAGCTGTGATCAGAGAGTTGTGCGGTTGGTGTTGTACTCAGTAATTGTCCCCCCTGTATGTCCACATGTGAAGATCAGTTGAGCTTAGAGTCTCATTTATATCACTATGTGACATCCTTGGTGGTACATGAAGCACTGCATCTGGAATATTTGTAACTCCTGTATTCGTACCTCTGTTATGACGCAGATGTACTCTGTTGTGCCGGTAATCTTTGCCATTCTCGGTGCGGACAATGTATGAGCGTGGTGCACTTGTTACTTTGGTTACCACTGCAGGTTTCCACCTTCCTTCTAAATTTTGCATCCTTACCCTATCGCCAAGCTCACAAGGTTTTAGAAATTTAGACCCACGATCATAGTACTGTTTCTGCCCGTTTTTTAATGTTTCCACTCGCTGTTTAACCATTGCAGGATTCTGTACTTTGGAGGCAAGTTGTGTAGGTGTTGAAGGCAAAACTGATTTCAAACGTCTACTCATTAGTAATTGTGAAGGTGATGCAATTCCATCTATTGGGGTGTTACGGTAGTTTAGAATACACAGGTATGGATCTTGATTAGTTTGGGCTGCTTTTTCCAAAATGTTCTTTGCAATTTGTACATATTTTTCAGCTAAGCCATTTGACTGTGGGTAATGTGGGCTGGACAATGTGTGTTTGAAACCCCATTCTTTTGCAAAGTTTGCAAATTCTATTGAGGAGTACTGAGGACCATTATCTGATATTAACTCATCACATATGCCATGTCTTGCCAAGACAGATTTAATGACATTTATTACTGCACTAGACTTAGTGTCTCTTAGTTGAACTATTTCAAAGTAACGACTGTAGTAGTCTACCATAATAAGATAGTTGTTATGGTTCCATGTAAATAGGTCTGATGCAATTCTTTGCCAAGCTCTCTCTGGCTGTACTCTTGTTACCATTGGCTCCTTTTGGTTTGCTCTTTGATTTTCTTGACATGTTGCACAACTATTGACCATGTCTTCAATCTGTGAATTCATTCCAGGCCAATATAAGAGATCCCTAGCACGTCTTTTACACAAGGCTATTCCAAAATGCCCTATATGCAGTTTTCTTATTATTTCTTTCCTCCGGGGGAACCACAATTCTCTCCCCTTTAAATACAATCCCATCAATTATTGACAGTTCTTTTCTTACATTCCAGTAAGGTTTTAAGTCAACATTCACTTTGGCTTTTGAGTTTGGTCATCCTTCCTGTATTATTGTAATCAAATTGGCCATAGTTGCATCCCTTTCTGTTGCTAGCTGTATTTCTTTAAGTTTCTCATCAGTAGCAGGTAATTGTGAAAGTACAGAGTGCACATGCTCTTCCAAGTCCCTTTCCTCTCTTTCATCTTGTCCAGGCTTAAATGTCCTTGAAAGCATATCAGCTACTGGAATTCTATTGCCAGGTACATATACTACATGCATATCATATTTTTGTATTTTTAGGATCATTCTTTGCAGCCTTGGTGGAGCGGACACAAGTGGTTTTTCCATGATGCTCATAAGTGGTTTATGATCAGTCTCAACTGTGATTTTCTGCCCATAGATGTATTGATGAAACTTTTCACAACCAATTACAATGGCCAGCATTTCTTTTTCTATTTGGGCATAGTTGCGTTGCGTAGGAGTCATTGATCTGGAAGCATATGCAACAGGCCTGCCTTCCTGCATTAGGACTGCTCCTAAACCAAACTGAGAGGCATCAACCTGTATTGTTACCTCCTTCTTGGGGTCAAAATATTGTAATCCAGTTTCCGAGGAACGCACAATAAGACCTTTGACATCTTCAAAAACATTATTTATTGAGTCATTCCAGCTCCATAGTGCATCCTTTTGGAGTAGTTCTCTTAGTGGAGCTGTAGCTTTTGCTAGTCCAGGAACAAACCTTGACAGATAATTAAACATACCCAGAATGGTTTCTTATTCCTTCTTAGAGGTAGGAGGATCCAGATGTTGTATTGCTGCTATTTTCTCTGGGTCTGCTTTTAGCCCATCTTGTGACAGAATATGACCAAAATATTTAACTTGGGTAACACCGATTTGCATTTTACCTGGGTTTAACTTCATGTTTCTCTCTCGACACCGTTCCAATAGTGCACACAGATTTTGATCATGTTCTTTCCGTGTAGATCCATATACCAGAAGATCATCTATGATTACATCTACACCATGAAGGCCTTCAATGGTTTCATGTGCTTTTTTCTGAAATATTTCTTGTGCTGAGGCAATACCAAAGGGAACTCTAGTAAAGCGCCATCTTCCAAATGTTGAATTAAAAGTGGTGAGCCTGCTGCTCTGTTCATCTAATTTGAGCTGCCAATATCCTGACTGAGCATCTAATACACTGAAGAATTTTGCATGTGCTAACTTGTGTGTGATGTCATCTAGAGTTGGTAAACTGTAGTGTTCTTGCATGATTTCTCTGTTTAAATCTCTTGGATCAATGCATATTCTTAAAGCACCTGAGTTTTTCTTTTCTACTGCAACCATTGAACTCACCCACTCAGTGGGCTCATCTACTTTTTTCAGCACTCCTAAATTTACCATGCGATCCAGTTCCTCTTTGAGTTTGTCTTTTATGGCAATTGGAATCCTTCTTGGTGAATGAATTACTGGATGTGCATCTGGTTTTAGTTTAATGCTGCATTCACCAGGCAAACAACCTAGCCCTTGAAACACATCTGAAAATAGTTCCTCAACTTGTTGCTTAGATAAACCTTTGTTATACTGATCAACAGTCATGACTATTTTTATAAGATTTAGCTATTTGCAGGCACTCAACCCTAAAACAGGCTTTGCTGTGGTGTCTATAACATAAAATTCCAAATTAAGTTTTTTGTTTTGTAACATGCATTGATATGAGCACTTTCCCAGTACATGCAGCCGGTGTCCTCCATAACCAACAAGTTTTGACAGACCAGACTTTTCAAGCTCACATATGTTTGCCAGCTTGTCATAATATGTGCTAGCAGGAATGCAATTTACTTGTGCACCTGTATCAATCTTGAATTTAATTGGTATGTTTTGTGTGCTCACAAGAATCTCAACATATACTTCATCTCGTTCTACATTTGTTTTATCCACCATAGCTAAAAATATTGTACTTTGATCAATGTCACTATCAGTTTCATTTTCATCTTTCTCCACTTGATTCACTGACTTCCTATACTTTATAGTGTTGTTTCTGCACACCCTGGCAAAATGGTTGTTTTTCTGACATTTGTAGCATATTTTTCCCTGTGCTGGACACTGTATATTCTTAGTGTGTTTTGTACCACATTTAGTACAGCTTCTGTAAAGAGTTTGCTCTGCACAATCCTGCAGGTTATTTGCTTTTCTGCTATGAATCAGATTACTTTCACTTTTCCTTTGCACCATGTGTAAGACTTCTGTGTCACTATGAATTAACTGCATGTGAGTTCTAGATGTTTCATATGCTTTAGCTATTTTTACAGCAGAGTTTATGGTTAGATCCTCTTCTAGCAGTAATTTTTCCTGTACTTCTCTAGAATTTGATCCCATCACAATTCTATCTTTTATCATCACAGTCCTGAAAGGCACAGTCTTTAGCTATGAGATGTAGCTGTGTGACCCACTCATCTATAGATTCTGTTTTACCCTGATGTCTTTCATAAAACACTTTTCTCTGTACAGTTATGTTTTTCTTAGGATTACAGTATGCCTCAAATTTCTCACATAACACATTGGGATCCTTTTTACCTTCAGCAGATATAGCTCCACTTGCACTCCATGATCTGCAAATATCTCTGCCTTTCTCTCCAATGCAAATGAGAAACTGTGCAGCCTTCTGCTCCTGTGTCCACTTGTCAGCATCAGGGCCAGCAAATAATAATTCCATGAGCTCTCTCCATCTTGTCCAGTGCTCAGATACATTGCCTTTATCAAAGTCCATAGGAGGCACTTGCTGTCTGCTTGCAGCCATGACAATCAAACTGAAATAAATCTGTTTACTTCTGACACCATGTAAAGATCTCCTGTTATAGAATGCACAGAACTCATTAAGGCACCATTGTTCAACATCAAGAACTTTTTATTAACTGAAGATAACACACCCATTTCACTGTTATACCTCATGCTTGTCCCTAGTGTTAGAATATATGAACTGCAGCAAATATAAACAGCAACAACTGGAACAAACCATTATGATATATTCATTACAATTACCAGACAGGCTCTGTTGCTGAGACTAGATAAAGGATACCACACAGGCTCTGTTACTGAGACAGGATCTGATTACCAGGCAGGCTCTGTTGCTGAGACAGGATCTGGATACCAGGCAGGCTCTGTTGCTGAGACAGGATCTGATAACCAGACATGCTCTGTTGCTAAGACTAGATACAGGATACCAGACAGGCTCTGTTGCTGATACAGGATCTGGATACCAGACAGGCTCTGTTGCTGAGACAGGATCTGGATACCAGGCAGGCTCTGGTGCTGATACAGGATCTGATTACCAGACAGGCTCTGTCGCTGATACAGGATCTGATTACCAGACAGGCTCTGTTGATTAGACAGGATCTGGATACCAGGTGGGCTCTGTGGCTAAGACAGGATCTGGATACCAGACAGGCTCTGTTGCTGAGACAGGATCTGCTTACCAGACAGGCTTTGTTGCTGAGACTAGATACAGGATACCAGACAGGCAGGCTCTGTTGCTGAAACAGGATCTGAATACCAGGCAGGCTATGATGATGAGACAGGATCTGATTACCAGACAGGCTCTGTTGCTGAGACTAGATACAGGATACCACACAGGCTCTGTTACTGAGACAAGATCTGATTACCAGGCAGGCTCTGTTGCTGAGACAGGATCTGGATACCAGGCAAGCTCTGTTGTTGATACAGGATCTGGATACCAGGCAGGCTATGATGATGAGACAGGATCTGATTACCAGACAGGCTCTGTTGCTGAGACTAGATACAGGATACCACACAGGCTCTGTTACTGAGACAAGATCTGATTACCAGGCAGGCTCTGTTGCTGAGACAGGATCTGGATACCAGGCAAGCTCTGTTGTTGATACAGGATCTGATTACCAGGCAGGCTCTGTTGCTGAGACAGGATCTGGATACCAGGCAAGCTCTGTTGTTGATACAGGATCTGGATACCAGACAGGCTCTGTGGCTGAGACAGGATCTGATTACCAGACAGGCTCTGTTGCTGATACAGGATCTGATTACCAGACAGGCTCTGTTGCTGAGACAGTATCTGGATACCAGGGAGGCTCTGTGGCTGAGACAGGATCTGGTACCAGACAGGCTCTGTTGCTGAGACTAGATACAGGATACCTGACAGGCTCTGTGACTGAGACAGGATCTAGATACATGGCAGGCTATGTGGCTGAGACAGGATCTAGATACCAGACAGGCTCTGTTGCTAATACAGGATCTGGATACCAGGCATGCTCTGTGGCTGAGACTAGATACATGATACCAGACAGGCTCTGTGGTTAAGATAGGATCTGGATACCAGTCAGGCTCTGCTGCTGAGACAGGATCTGGATACCAGGCAGGCTCTGTGGTTGAGACAGGATCTGGATACCAGACAGGTTCTGTTGCTGAGACAGGATCTGGATACATGGCAGGCTCTGTTGCTGAGACAGGATCTGGATACATGGCAGGCTCTGTGGTTGAGACAGGATCTGGATACCAGACAGGTTCTGTTGCTGAGACAGGATCTGGATACATGGCAGACTCTGTTGCTGAGACTAGATACAGAATACAAGACAGGCTCTGTGACTGAGACTAGATACAAGATATTAGACAGGCTCTGTGACTGAGATAGGATCTAAATACATGGCAGGCTCTGTGGCTGAGACAGGTATTGCACCGTACAGTCTGTAAACCCTGACTAGGTTGGACAAAAGGTCTAGGTTGGATAGAGAATGGCCCACACCTGAGTTAAACTGAGGGCCCACACCAGGACTAGGAAGAGGTGCACAGCAAATAGGTCATACCAGCCAGGGTCAATAACTTCCAGGCAATACTAGTACAGAATCGACAAACAATAGGCAGAGTAAAGTCCAAGCAGGAGGTCAAAATACCAGTGTAACAAAAGTCCAGGCAACACGAAAAATAGGAGAAATCCAAAGGCAAAGTCTGAAGGGCGGTCCAAAGCCAGCAGAATGGTTACCAGGTTTCAGAATAAACAAAGGCACAAACAGAGAAATTGTGGATCAATGTCAGGACAGGAAGTGGTTTTGAAGGCAGTCTTAAATAATCTGAAGTTTAACTACGTACAGCCAGAGCGTAAGCTAGTGCAGGCTGCAGGACTCTAAAGATATCAAACTTCACCAAGTCCTCTATTGGCACAGGGTAAAAACTGCAGGACTAAGAAAACAGAAACTCAGATTCAATCCCTGGCATGGACTGACATTTTTTTTTCTTTCTAAGCCAAATGCTGTGAATCTGAAAACCCAATTTGGAATGTTCCTGGTGACGCATATTAGCTGTATGGTCATTTTATGGGTGAATTCAGAACAGACTGAGGCATAGTAGGCTTATGGTTTTAATTTTTTTTCCTCACCCCCAACGGGACACTAAATGTTAAGGGGACATTAAAAATTAAACACATAGGCAAAGTCCATCAGTTAACTATGATCAGTAATAAAACATTTGCATGCTCTAACAAATTAGATCATGTCATAAGTGCATTAAAGAGTTCCTTCAATTACAATGATCAGAGTGTTGATTTAGGATTGCAAAAAAGGGCATGACTGGTGAATAAAATGTTAGTTATAAAATTGCTTAAAATAATATCAAATTTTTGCCCTATGTTTTCTCGTAAGAATTCTGGTAGATTTGAATGGGGGGGGTGGCTCTTTCTACTCTTTAATATTTAACTACCATTTTATTAAGTGCCATAAATAAAATATATATACGTCTTGAATCAGCATGTAAAACACAATTTAGAGCATATATCAAAATAATAAACTTTTTTTGCTCAGTGCTGCTACAAGACCTAATTATACCCAGCAACCTCTTCAACTTTAGCCGTTGATCACTGTGATAATGTCGTAATACATCAAATGTGTTCTGACACCACTGGGATTGTGAATGCGCCTAACACAAAGCTGAAAAGTTTCTCATTCATTGGATTAATCTTCACAAGTCACTGGAAAGGTCAGTTGGCAACTTAATAAATGGCAACCCTCACATTTAATTTTCAATGAATAATATATTTCCAACTAAACTAAGTTACAAAAAAATCAATTGAATGTTTCACTGTCATCCCTTTGATTTGTTAGTGACATGATGAATAGCGATGAGTTAGATGGCTTAAACTGAAGTTTGCTTTATGGGTATAAAATATAACCTTTAGAGAAACTGGAATTTAAAGGGACGTGAAACCCCCAAAAATTCTCTCTTGATTCAGGTAGAGCATACAATGTTAAACAACTTTCCATATTATTTATATTATTAATTTTGCTTCATTCTCTTAGTATCCTTTATTAAAGGAGCAACAACAAACTACTGGGAGCTAGTTGAACACAATGGGGTCTATTTATGTAGGTGCAGACAGACATGATCCGCAATAGCGAATCATGTCCGCCGCACATTGATAAATGCTGACAGCATACGCTGTCGGCTTTTATCATTGCACCAACAGTTCTGGTGAACTGCTGGTGCAATGCCGCCCCCTGCAGATTCACGGCCAATCGGATGCTAGCAGGGGTGTCAATCAACCCGATCGTATTTGATTGGGCTAATTGCTGTCTGACACCTCAGAGGTGGTGCACGAGTTAAGGAGCAGCGCTATTAGTCGGAACTAAAGCGGAGAGGGTCGGAAGCAGCATCCGCTGCTTCATAAATAGACCCCATTGTGTCAACCAATAACAATTGGCATATATGTACAGCCACCAATCATAAGCTAACTCTGAGTAGTGCATTGCTGCGCCTCAGCGTACCTAAATATGTTTATTAACAAAACATACCAAGACAAGAAAAAAAAAAAAGTAGTTTTTAGGGGTTAAAGTTGGGGGGTCTGGGTGTTAAAAAACTGAGTGCCTTTATAATGCAGTCTATGGGAACTGTGTGTTCCCTGTAAATAAATATGTACATACTTATATTCATATATATTTATGTGTTAATATGCGTATTGGTATTACTGAGTGGAGCGCAAATATTGCGCTTGCGTAAGCGCAGTATTGTGCTCCATTCAAATTCTAGCCCATATTTTTTTTTAAATAGTAATTTTTATACATTTTAAAAATCAAATTAAAAAAAGAACTCAAGGTTACTACTTTGTCACCCAGGAGATGCACGTTCCTGAAACCATAATGTCCGCATAATTCAAGCTAAGAAATCCAGCATAGTGGTAAAAACAAAACAAAATGAACAGCATTCATGACTTTTGTCTTTTCATCTGATGAATTGTGAGATATCAACAAATTTAGATTAAAATTATCAAGAGATTGCCCTCAGGCTAAACAAAACAGCCTGACATGCACCAATTCATCTATATGTGATTCAAAGCTTGTGTATTGCCGCAAGCTATTCTTCGTCAGAACTGTAAAAAAAAAAAAAATCCTAATGTATAAATAACTATAACTCTAATAAAATAAAAGTGTGTATTATTAAGAAGATGATGAGACTATAAATAAAAATGTGAAATATTTTTTCTAATTCTTTTCTACTAATGCAACAACATCATAGAGTGGATTATTATTAGTATATACAGTAGACATGTGAATTTGGATTTGGTTGAATGTAAAAGAAAAAAACTAAATATGAGTTATTTGTTGTATTTGTCTGGTAGTGATAAATGAGCGTTCTATTAAAGTAAAAATAAAATAAATTGTTGATATGTTCATGTGGTAAAAACTGTTACTGTAAAATCCTATGTTGAAGTGGTAAAGATTGGAAACTCGCGTTAAAATCATTTATCTCCATTAAAGTCAATACAGAATTTTTATGTTACCACCAGTTTCCAAACTTTACCATGTCAAAGAAATCTAGGTCTAAAGTTTGGAAATTCTTTGTTGTAAGTGGAGAGATTTCAAAAAGTTCAAATTTCCACTATTAATAGGGGGAAGGCTAAGAAGTTCAAATCTACTGCCAATTCTGACCCCATTTAAAAAAAAGGCTGTATATTTATTTATACATTTTCCCATAGGAAATTGCAGACAAACATTTTAAATTAATTTAAAAAAAACCCATGAGCAAATGTTGTACAAAACTATTTCTTTTGTTTTTCTGTGACAAATGATTTATCAGAAAACATTTTTTTTGTCAGTGCAGATATCTTAGAAATAATAATAATAATTATTTTGTGCACACCACAGGATATTTTTTGATCAGCCATATAAGGAATGTGGTTAATAAAAAATGTTTTACACCATCCTTAGTACACAAAGAGATTGTTTGCAGATATAAAAATGCAAAAAAGAAAAAAAAAATAGAAAACTCTTTGGCCCTGATATTCAAAGATTCTCTAGCTTGGAGAGAAATTGTAGTTCATACTTCACAAAGGCCCCATATGAATACAGAGTGGATAGTTTTCAGCCTGGTAAGTGGGCTTTCTACTTTGTATAGTAGATAGACTAATCAGACACTGTTACCCATAAATATTAATAGACAGTAATACACAAGGGATGTCTTCTGATACAATACAGCCTACAGCCTATGGACTTATAATACAGAGTGACTAAGCGATTACTATGTGCACAAAATTGGACTGATATTGCTGATACCAACAGATCAGTGGCTAGCAATTTTAGGTTGCCTCTATAAGTTTTTTATTCAATTTTGCCTTTTTTTGTAATAAAAGTATGCTATGTTGGTGAGATGCTCTATTTACTAGTTGAAGATACATATTTTGTGATAAATAAATAACCGAGTGCTGATAAAGAGTTTTTGAGTTTTCTTCTCTTTTTGGCTTTTAATAACATTAATAACTTTTTATTATTGTGTGCTAAGAAATTGCAAAAGAGTGAATAAAAAGCAGAGAAGTGACACTGTCCTTGAGCAATAATTATAATGTGATTTAATTCAAAGTCCACTATACATAAAAAGGCTCACAAGTCTAAAGGTAACAGGTTACAAAGAAAAGATGAAGAGAATAATACAAAACAGGCTAATAAGAGGAATCAAGGGACGCACTATTGAGTTTTTTTTACAAATTGCAATACCATCTTGAAGCTTAAAGGGACATTAAACCCACATTTTTTCTTTCATTATTCAGATAGAGAATACACTTTTAAACAACATTCCAATTTACTTCTATTATCTAATTTGCGTCATTCTTTAGATATCCTTTGTTTAAGAAATAGCAATGCACAACTGTGAGCCAATCACAAGAGGTATTTATGTACAGCCACCAATCAGCAGCTTCTGAGCCTATCTAGATATACTTTTCAACAAAGAATATCAAGAGAATGAAGCAAATTAGATAATAGAAGTTAATTAGAAAGTTGATTGAAATTACATTCTCTTTCTAAATCATGAAAGAAAAAAATTGGGTTTAATGTCCCTTTAAGTGCTTAATAAAACATAAACAGCTGAAACAATTTACTAAAGGGACATGTGAATCAACATACATTCTCATTTATCTTTAATACAACTGTGAGATAGAAAAAGCTTAATTAGCATTAATCATTCAGCTCCTCTGTTCATTTGCATGGTAAAAAAAAAATTTGGTTGGGCAACGTTGGAACCTTGATTGCATTTGTAAATGATTTGAACAGTTCTACTATCCATCTAAAATTTAAACTTACATATAGTGAGGAGGATTTGGTGTTTCTTGACACCAAGATCATTAAAGTAGATAACCTTCTAAAAGTAGATTTATTTAGGAAATCTACTGACCATAATAGCATTCTTCATTATGATAGTGCTCACCCTCTAGCCCTTTTAAAAGCTTTACCCCGGAGGGTTCGCAGAATTGTTACGGATGAGAAGTTGTTTGATCTAAGACTTAGGGAAATGAGGGACCGTTTCATAGAGAGAGGTTATCTGCAGACTATGGTTGAAAAAGAAATGAACTTGGTCTCATCTATTTCTAGAGAGAGCTTGTTGGGTCCTAAGAAAGGTCCTGTTAAGAATCTAAAAAGCCAGTGGATGGTTTTTGTCTCTGAAAACAACTCTCAAAGTTACTTGATACAAAATATCATTAAAAAACATTGGGACATTTTAGTTAAATGTAACCCTGACATACCTGAGTTTGTAGATGTTCCGATGCCGGCCTTTAAACGAGGTGTTAACATCCATCAAAAATTAATTAGGGCTGATATTGGCTCTACTACTGTTGTAGACAAACAAAGGTATTTGACCAGTAGGAACAGTGGTTGTTTTCCGTGCCTTGGTTGTTCCTGTTGTGGGAACATGATTAGGGATCATCTTTTTGTCATCCTAAATCTGGTAAAAAAATATTCTTTAAAGGGGTTCCATATTTGTAATACCCAATATGTTATTTATTTGGTTTAATGTCCTTGTGGGCGGGGCTATGTGGGTGAGAGCACTAGGTCTATTAAGGATAGGATCATTGAGCATAAAAATATGGTTAGGACAAATAATATACTTGCGCCTGTATCCTGTCATTTTCCCAAAATGGGCCATGCTGTTAATCAGATTAAGTTTCAAATAATTGAATATGTCCCAAGACCTAGAAGAGGAGGTGACAGAGACCTCTTGTTAAAACAAAGGGAGGTTTTCTGGATATATGAACTAGGCATCATGGAACCAGATGGCATCAGATGCGATCTTTCTGTATTTCTTTGAATGTATATATATATATAAAAAAGATTTTTCTTGTAAAAATTTTCATGTAATATGTATTTTTACATGTTCTGATGACTATTATTTGTATTTAATGATGGGTATATGTTATAGCCTTTAGGTAAAAATTGCTGCTTTAAATAAGGTTGCATAGTATCCTATTGTGTCCTAATTCCAAAATATTGGTTGTGAAAGAGTTAATTTTGTGAATATCCTGTACTGCCCCCTTGTGGTGGTTGGGTATATAAGGGTACTTTGTATCAGTATTTTTATTGCATGATTAAGGGAAGTAATTCCCGAAACGTTGCTATGTTTTGTGCTTAATAAATCTTATATTCCACTTTATTGCTGCCTTCCTCCTTTGGAATCTTGTGGAAATTTTGAGGTAAATCATGTTCCTTTTTTTCATAAGATGTTTATATGAAAGTTTCTCGTCAGCTTTTTACAGATATGTATCATCATTTTCAACTGCACATGTGTAATATGTCACTTTAAGGAGAAAGGATGGGAATACCTATTATGAAGAACTAAATTATGAGCGGAGCACAAATAAATGCTCCTGCTTACGTGCTAACTTTGCTAGAAGTAAGCTTTTTGTGCACATTGGGTAGCATGCGTATTACAAGTTGCAAGTAAAAAGTTTGCACACGAGTCTGACACAAGCAAAAAGCCGAACTTCGAATATCGCAAACATGTTAACGTTTTCACTCATAGACTTTAATAAAGCATGAAAAGTGAAAAAAACAACAACACTCTTACTCGCGCAGAAAATCCTATCACATTTATTAAAGTGTGCTAACCCGACATGAACTATGAATATTTCACATTCCAATATTCTTTACATAGCAGAATATGTTCTATTTATTCTCAAATAAATATTTCTATATATCTCTGATGTTGCTTTGATAAAATATCTATCTATCTAAATATCTATTTAAAATACTAGAATGTGAAATATTTACCATACATACACAGGTAAACATTTGAATAAATATGAATATTGTTAAAATATGATGATTCATGTTTTTATTGACTTGATTGCAAAGGGCTCCAATGCTTATATGTGTATATATGTCTATAAATCTCTATGTTTAAGCCCTTTGCCTGCCTTTTTTTTTTCTTACACCTGAGACCTCATATCTTTGAGCCCTTTTAAGTTTTTTTTATGCAATATTTTATTTGAATAATTTTAATTATGAGTGTAACTCTACTGTAAAATGTATTTTTGATGTATTATGTGTAATTTTTTTGTCTCTTTCTGTTTGGTTAAAGTGTGATTAGCCTGCAAACTTATAATCTTGGTTTTGTCTAGGGTTTACAACTCCAGGCATAAAAAGAAAGTAGCAGAAGTGTCAGCTCATATGCCAAGGCAGATATAGGCTGACATTTATCAACTGCCTGATGGACAGTGTTCGCTCATGTGAACCTGTCTACCTGGGATCGCAGAATTGCTTGTACAATGCTGCTCCCTGCTAGTGCTAGCCCAATGAAGTGCGAGTATGTGTTGTAAGCTTGCACTAGCCCAATGGCCACTGCTTCCTAACTTCTGGCACGCATGAGTGATGGCCCCCAAGAGCGGCATATGCAGCTTGATAAATAGGGGCCATAGTGTGCAGTAATGCTTAGTCCTTGCATAAAAGTAGTTGAACAAAATATTTTATTATGTGTAACTTATTGCCCAATGATCTAATGCCTCTGGGTTTGAGGGATTATTTAAGAAATTTCACCAGTACTTTAAAGCCTTTGCCCATTTGCCTTAATTCTCTAAAGGCAGTTTTTACCTTGATAACAGCGAGTCTCAAAAAGGGCTGTTTCCTGCTTTTAAGAATGTTAAGGAGATGCATAGAGGTACAAAAGAGGTCGCATAAAGTGCTGCTAACCTGGACTTTACCTGTAACCTTATACTTACCTATAGCACCTTGCAGAGTCACGGAATTCTCGACCATTCTTCACAGAGCCTTGGGCTGCTATATTAGAGTAGGATCTGGAACCCTTCGACCCTGGGCTTTGTGAAGAATGGTGAATTTTTTCAACTGTAGCAAAGTAACACTTGCAAAATGTGTAACCTAAAAGGTGGTGGCCTAAAATGTGTTGAGAGCAGCGCTTAAAAGGTATAAGCAGGGGTTAAGAAAGAAATATACAGTAAAAAACGCTATCAACTGATTTACAAGTACATTTAATACATATAATAAAATGCAACAAAACAAATAAAATTAGTTAATTGTGATCACAATTTTATAAAACTAAAACACAGTAGATATGATCTATTTTGATATGTAGAAACCAAAAGTTATGTCACTTTTTTTAAAAGCAACAAAAATTAGTAAATATTAAAAAATAGGAGCAATGTATCTATTAGAATACCTAGAACAATGTATCTGTTCATAAAGTAATGTATCAATTCACTGTCCTCTTTTGTTTGTATAGTGAGAGTCTTGATATTCAAAAGTTAGTGTATTGATTCCAAAGATCTTGAACACAGTATTGAATTTCTTGTTTAATAGTGTGCACACAAAAAGATAATGTCTTAAGAATGCAATGGTCTTACTTTCTGAATGCTGGGTTACCGACCTTCAGGGAGCTGCACAATATTGTCCGTTAGCTGTATACATAACTCACATGCCTTCCATTTTTACACATTCTCCCTTGGTCTCCAAAGTAATCTATCAGATCGCAAGCTTCCTGAGAGCGCTGAAATTTGAAAGCCGATTACTAGAATTCGAAAACCGCTTGTCGTATTTTCCTTTGCAGGCTTTACCAGATGGTAAAAGTATTTGTAATCCAATGGTTTTTCAAGTTTGCAGGAATCAGATCTACGCGTTTCGGCTTGGTTAGGAGCCTTTATCAAGATGACTCCATTTTCTTTTTGCGGGCAATTTATACTCTTTGGCTCTGGGTAAAATGTTAACCCTTCATTAGGATCCAGAATGTTAAACATCATATGTAATACCTTTTAGGTACCACATTTTGTATTTTTCCAAATTAACTGTTGTGGGAGAATAACGGGATACCAGAGAGGAGGCTATTTTGGGGTAATACTTAGCTCTAGGGTCGAGAGTCTTTTAACTTCTTCTGTGAAAGTAACACGTGCACTAATTTTACCAAAAATAAATAAATCTCAACGCTTCTTCACATAGCCCGAGGCAGAAGGGTCCCAGAGCTGGTGCTAATAGCGCGGGTGCCCGAGCTCTGTGAAGAAGCGTTGGGATTAGCCTAGCTCTCCAGCACACTGCAAGTAAGTATTTAAAGGGACACTGAACCCCAATTTTTTCTTTCGTGATTCAGATAGAGCATGCAATTTTAAGCAGCTTTCTAATTTACTCCTATTATCAAATTTTATTCATTCTCTTGGTATCTTTATTTGAAATGCAAGAATGTAAGTTTAGATGCCGGCCCATTTTTTGTGAACAACCTGGGTTGTCCTTGCTGATTGGTGGATAAATTCATCCACCAATAAAAAAAGTGCTGTCCAGAGTTCTGAACCAAACAAAAAGCTTAGATGCCTTCTTTTTCAATTAAAGATAGCAAGAGAACGAAGAAACATTGATAATAGGAGTAAATTAGAAAGTTGCTTAAAATTGCATGCTCTATCAGAATCACGAAAGAAAAAAATTGGGTTCAGTGTCCCTTTAAACTTTTACAGCTAATTTAAAGGAAACAAATGCATACTAACGAAATTCCGTTAGTATTTGTTTGTT